>NW_017306535.1:1303813-1319491 GCF_000935625.1 Nanorana parkeri
TAAAATATATTTATTTTTTGATATCCTAAAAATAGCTAAAATTATTCCCTCCCCGGAGCAATCCCCAGGTCCCAACAAAGACGTTGGATGATCTGGATGACATTTGTGGTTGATGCGCAAGAATCAAATGCTTACATAAATAAATTGCAATGGTATTCATCAACTTAATGTTATTTTAACTACTTGCTGTCTGGAACAACTGTGATTGATAGCCCTAGAATTATTGCTTTCATGCCAATGTTCACATTGATATGTAACATAGGTGTCGCAAACGTTGTTTTCGCACACATGTTTTAAAACTTTGCATCTTTTACATTTGTTATATGTTATTTTAATTTTGTATTTATTTTTTTTACACTTAACTTTATTGCTATCACATAGGAAGCTATCCAGCCCCTTGTGTAATAGCACATTATGTCAGATATGACAGGATACATTCCAGTTACATGTACTACCAGGAAATATCAAGTTGTACCAGAATACATGCATTATTATCAGAAAAAAAATCCAAAATGTTAACATTAATAAAAAGGAATCATTTAAAATACATTATTAGTGTGATTATTCAAATACATTAACTGCATAGTAACATGTAGGCAACATACAGTTAAAAGCTTTGCCGTTCAAGCTAAACTTACAGTCTACACAGATAACATAGAAACACTCTTTTTTTGTGGTTGGTTTTCTTCCACAACATACGGACCAGTTAACTGGTTTTTGACCTAATTAGTACTAGTGTGAATTTTGAAAGACCCTAGACAGACAGGAATATATGATTGTATGATTTTTTTTTTCATATATATATATTTCATGGATATTTCCACACACTATGACAATTTACCACAACTTTATTTTAATTGTGACCCCTTATGACTTAGTAGGACAACAGATGGTTGGCTGTTTCTTTTTCCCTATAATAAGCTAATTTAGGTGCATTATGCACAATTGTTTGATCCCTGAGCCATTTATGACCATAAGGTATAAAAACCCAGCAGGATAATTTATTTTCATCTATAAAAGAAGAACACTTTATAGGAAGCACATGTGCACAGTAAGGGACCTGGCAGTGCAGGGACCTGAGATGCAATATCTAATAGGGAACATCTGCTCACAACATGAACAGTCACCTCCTAAGGACACTGTCATTAAACTACATAACTCATACACTGTCACAGTCAGACTGTTTACCTCCTCTAAACTATTAAATGTATTATGGCATACTGTACAGCCAGAGAAGTGTGATTATTGTGTATTATAGGCAAATCACTAAAGGTTTATGAACCAGATGTCCATGCCAGAACCTGTGACTGATTATTTAGGAGCTAGTCTGGAAAACTACTAATGTATTCCACATGTAATCAGTAATTATTGTATTTGTACATGTTAAAATGGATATAACATAATAATAGCAAGACTAATTGTTAGTTTTCACTTTCAAATTGTTTGCAAATCGACAACTGAAAGTCATTGGTGCAAAAATAAAGCAAGCTTGTGTGAACTGTTATGGGCTATTAAGTCAATAGGCTGTAGGGCTGCCGATAGGGGGGTACAGGAAGTCTTCCTATACAGGGCTAGGCCCCATAGCGTGAGCAGGGGGGACTTCAGTGGTTGCCTTACAGTTGCAGATAAATGGGTTCACAGCTTTCAGGGACCATGTTTGCCTTGGTGCTTAAGGAAGCCCAGCTTAGCTGTTCATGTCACAAGCCTCCAGCAGACACAAAGACCAGTGCAGCTCCTGGCACACACTTACATCCTCTGTCAGAGACAGACAGAGCTCCTGGCATTCTCTGATCATCAAATGACTACGAGAAACTCCAGAGAACTGTACTGTGTGCTGGGAGCCATGCTGATCATGTGCTCTGTAGCATTAGCTGAGTATTCCCAGTTGGGTCTTACCATTGCAACTGCGGTGTATAAGACATTTTTTTTCATAACTGAATTAGATAAAACATGCTTTATATTTAGAATTATCTGGTTGCTTTCTGCTGCCATCATGAGCCTCATGAAAAACTACAGTTTTAAATACACCAGTGCTGCAGAATCTGGTATATGAATCAAGAGTGTTATCACTTAATACTCTGTTATACCAGAGGCTGCCATTGTTCATCTTGCTTTCTGAAAATACTAGCTTGCGATGCTAACCCGCTTGTTTCAATACTTAATTTGGCAAATTATATATATTACAAACTTGGCAGCAGACTTCTTGTAACAGATCAGAGACTCTCCTGTATTTAGGCTTACCATTCAGCTGTTATTTCACTGGCCAGGCCCATTAAATCAGCCTTCAACCTGAGGTCAGTAAAAAAAGAAAATTTGCTAGATGGGTTGCTAATTTGTTGAGAACTTTGTCGATTATAAGCTCTTAGTTGATTAGAGCTGCAGCTGCACCAGTCATATCATGATTACTAATAATGTGTAAAGTGGGCTTCCTCCAGCTTGTGTCTCTAGGCTAATGGTTTCCACTCATTGTTTCCTGCCTCAACAGACAACCACGTTCCACAGACTCAGGTATGTAATTTTGGCCACCTCTGCTGTACTGTTACTGACTGAACTGCCCTGGTGTGTACGGGGCCTTAGTTAGGAGTGACTTTAGAGAGGGGAGGAAAAATTCCTGGTTGAGGGATATATGCCCTAAAGGTAACTATAGATGCTGTATTTGTAGTATATGCCCCGATATGATAAGAGAGAAAAAGTTTAGACTTGGTAGTTTTGTACATTGTATAAATTAATTAATAATATGTAGAACCCAGTATGTGGTTTATGTCATGATGTGCTCATGTAGATATTACTGCATCGTAAATGCATTAGAGTGTTAAAAGATCCTATTCAGGAATGTTTAGGTTGAGTGAGACTGGTGTAGGGGCTGCACAATTTTTTCATCATACGGATTAAAGACTGTGAATGTGATGCAACATGGGGGAGATAGAGGTACATTCCATTGCAGCAGGAGGCAAGATTAATATCCCATACAGAAGCCACTGGCCAGTTGGTGTTTAAATAGAATTCAGTTGCCTTAAAGGGGTTCCATTCTCAAGTACAACTTGGTTTCAGTCTTTGTAATGATATAGTATAATGTATGTGTATATGCATACGGATAGCTGCAGGTTGATGATTACTCCACCTGGATGAAAAAGTTCAAATATGATACATCTTTTCTGAGTTAAATAGGTGGATCTCAGAAGTGGAGTTATCAAAATGGCTTGAGAAAGCATGTTTGTTGCATATAAAAACGTTTTATATGTATATATATATATATATATATATACACACACACATATACAGTATATATGTATTTAGGAAACAGTACCTGAAACAACCTTTGCAGGAATGATCAAGACTTTTGAGAATATACGTGTACATTTTCAAGTGCATTATAAATTACTCTTTTCTCATGTGTATGAATGGCAAACACTGTAGCGTAAAATGCAATACAAAAGATACAATGAACACATTAAATCTTTTAGATATTCTGAAATGCCATTACATGAGGGATAATAGAAGATAACTATGTATAATGCTTTGACAGTTTCTGCCCACACTCACCATTAAAGTTGTCCTTTAGCCCATCTCTGTGGCTTATATGGATTTACAAGCTACCTGAATGGAAATATGTGAATATAGATCAGAAATTTTCATCTGAGATAAAAACTACCCATTAAACTACTCACTGTGAATAATAATCAGTATTTTGAAATGAAAAATATATTGTTGTTCATTTCTGTTCAGATTTGGAATAAAAGGTCAAAGAATAGAGCGTCTCTGTGGACAAAACCAACAGGTGTTAACATTGGCAGTGTAGCCACAAACACTCCCTTACAAGTGCCTTGGTCCTATTGGATGGGTTATAGATTTACATAATGGTGTTGTCCTAAAACTTAATCCCCTCCAGTTCTGAAGTCCTCTCTCACTAGTGCTTCCATCTTCGCCCCTGTCTTCTTCCAGGTTCATATTATTTAGCCGATCGGCTGATCGAGACCCAATAAGATAGCTCCAGCACATGCACTTGAGAGTTACTTATTTCGGCATGCCAAGCCTGTGCATTAAGCTGTACATATGTAGCTCAGTGTACAGGAAAAAAAATTGCTGACAGGTAGCAAGAATCCTACCAATCAGCATTTTTTTTAAAACTTATACTTTTAAGAGGGTTCTACACATAATTTTGTGTCCAGTAAGCTCCATACGCAGATAATATAAGTGGTCTCTATAGGAGGTGACATGTACATTGTTTTTAGGGTATAGATAGGGCTATATATTTATATCACATATGTGTACCTAACTCCCCACTCAGGACAAATAAAATATAAAAAAAGAGAAAAAACTTAAAGAAAACACTTTTTTCCCAGTTTTGATTTGTGGTATTTTTTTTACAAAAATAGCACAGCTAAAAAAAATACAATAAATGCATTCATTTATTTTTTCTTTATTTGGAAAAACCTCACATCCCTAGCATTTTTGAAATTTTTCTGTACTTCTCAGCCTAAAACCTAACATTTTAATCTTTTTGCTCTAAAAGCTAAAGCTAAAAGTGGTCACCTGGCATAAAATGTCACTGTTAATAAGTGTCACACTTAGTGACAGCGACACACTTTGAACATCCCTGCCATGAGGGAGGTTAAAAAATAATTAACCCCTTGGGGTGAAAAACAAATCTGCAGCTCAGCTGCACATTTTTATTGTAAGGGGTTATTTTTTATATAAACAATAGTATACAAATATATTTAAATATATCATTTTTATTTGTTAATTTTTTTTAACCATACTATAAAGGATTCGCCAAAACCCCATTTACGAAGGATGTAGTATAGTTAGTCCCATGAGATGGAGTCAAATGCCCTCTGTAAGTCCAGCGATAATAGGAATCCCGGGATGTTACGAGACTTGAGGGTATGAATTAGGTGTATTATTTTGCGGATATTATCCCCTGCCTGCCTACCAGGGATAAAGCCCACTTGATCCCTATGGACGATACTGGGGAGTATGGAATTGAGTCGTGTGGCTAAGATTTTAGTTAAGATTTTGAGGTCAATGTTCAGCAAGGATATGGGCCTATAGTTGTTGGGGTCCAAGGAATCTTTGTCCGGTTTGGGGATCATTGACACATAGGCTAGGAGTGAGGAGGGGTGTAGGGTACGGCCCTGTCTTAGGGAGTTGAACATTGCTGCCAGTTTAGGTGCCAGGAGGGGGCCAGTTTTTTGTAGTATAGTGCCGAAAAGCCGTCGGGGCCAGGGGCTTTGGAGGGTTTGAGGTGCTTAATCGCCAGAAGTATTTCTTCCGTAGTTATAGCGGAACTGAGGTGGTCCGAGTCCTCCCACGTGACCTGTGGTAGTTCAACATTCTGCAAGATATCGTAAGCCTTCTCAGCATTAAAAGTGCAGGAATTAGTATAGAGAGAGGTGAGGTTCTCCTGGAAAGATGTTAAAATCTTTACAGGATTTGCTGAGATCGTGCCACCAGGGGTGTTCAATCTAATGGGGGCTGGTCTATTAGGTAACATTTTAAGTTTCCTGGCCAATAGCGTGCCAGGTTTGTTTGCCCGCGAGTAAAATCTGTGCTTGGTCCACCTCAGGGCCCTTTCTGCGCCCTGATCCAGCAAGAGGTTCAGTTCCATCTTTACTGAATTAAGGCGCGCCAGGAGCCCATGGTCGAATTTATCTTTCAGTGCTCGCTCCAGGGTTTCTAACTCCCCCTGCATCTCGGCCACCCTCTTCCCTCTCTCTTTTTTGCGGCGAGAGGCTAGTTCAATGAGCTGCCCCCGCAGTGTGACCTTATGGGCCTCCCACAGAACCACCGGAGAACTGACGGACCACTCATTCAGCTCAAAATATTGTGTAACGTATAGCTCAATAAGGGACATGTTCTCCCCAGTGGACAACAGTGATTCGTTAATTCTCCAATGCCCCCTACCCTGAGCTCCCCCCACTAGGTGGAACTGCACTAAATTCGGAGCATGGTCCGACCATGGGATTGCTTTAATCTTAGCCGATGTAAAATGACTGAGGCAGCTTTGGGGGGTAAGGACATGATCAATTCTACAGAAAATCTGATGTGGGTTGGAATAAAATGTGAAATCTTTAACTGTCGGATTTAATTCCCTCCACACGTCCACTAGGTGGTGCTCATTCAATAGGGTTAGAAAGGCCGAGTTATCGAAGTGCATGTTCGTATCCTGGGCTGGGCTGTGTGCCTTTTTGGTTTTATCCAGAGTGGGATGGATCACCAGGTTGGAGTCCCCGACTAGAAAGAGAAGGCCTGGGATGTCTGAGTAGCCGGGAGACGAGGAAAGGGGGCGTGGCCTAGTCGGCGGCGGACATGACGGTGGACGGACGCATGCAGTGAGCTCTGGGCACTGTCGGACGAGCGGGTGAGCAGTACGAGCAGAACGAGCGGCTCGAGAGGCATAAGCCGGGACACAGAAGGGTCCACACACTGCCGCCAGATGAGAGATCCGAGTCCCGCATGCAGAGACATGGACATTATGTGAGAGGGTTGCATGCGCTGCACTTCGCCTGGAGAGATAAAGGAGAGCCAAAGCAGTAAAACTATTTGATCGAGTCCATCGTTTACCATACCTAAGTAACAGGTAAACATCGTTTACCATACCTAAGTAACGGGACATTGTATGTCGCTTTCATTATTATAGAGAGGAGGAACTGACTAAAAAACTGTGGAATGCTGAACCAATTATATATGAAGGGGAAGCTGTTAAAATGTATCAGGACCTGGCACGGGATACTCTGAAAAGGAGACGAGTTCTACACCCCCTGCTGGAGATATTACGAGCCAATTCGATCCCCTATAAGTGGGGGTTCCCTTCGTGCCTGATAGCCCGTAAAAATGGGAAGTCAGTAGTTCTAAGGTTCCCTGAAGACTTGGACAAATTCTGTTCTACTCTAGAGATAAAGAAACCAGATGTCCCAGATTGGAGGGAGGAGGTGGTGACCCTTCTACCCCTGAAGGACTATGCATGGAACCGAATTAACGGGGGGAAATAGGGTGCTAAAAAGAAAAAAAATTAATTTAGCTTTTCCTGGAGCACTGGATTCCCTCTATCTCTCCCCCCTTGACCTCACACCCTGCTCTATACCCACTTACTCTTTCTTTCCTTTTGTTCTTATTACTTAAATGAATAGGGGTTATAATGTTATAAAGATGCTGACCCTGGATACAATTCTGGGTATTTTTCACATATGTTTATTTATGTTTATTTAGGCATGGCTACCAGGTATATGTGCATAGGTATATGCTTGGGTCACTATTCCATATAGGACGGGGCCCAGATTAGAAGAGCATAGGAACTACCTATGTCAGAGTCCGCCGCTGACCTGCCTCTGCCCCCTGGGATAGGGTGCTAGTGGTTAATGCACCAAACCGCGCAAAAGGCGCTATATGTATGTTTATGTATGAATCGTGTATGTATGCAGGGGGTGGGGGGAGGAGGGGGGAGACCGGGGACCGCCCTGACCCCTCCCTCCAAACACCCCCCTTCCCGTTTCTTTTTTCTTTTCCCCTTTTTTCCCATTGTTCCCTTTCCCTCTTTTTTTTTTTTAAGGCCGATATCGGTGTGCTTAAGGGATATGCTGTTCTTACATACTTTAAAACTTTAAAAATTTAAAACTTATGACTAATAATGTAAAGGGGCTTAACTCCCCTGTTAAGCGCCATTCCATACTCAGAGAATTAAGACGGGAATCAATCCAAATAGCCTTCCTCCAAGAGACGCACTTAACGGCCGAATCTAAGATTGGACTCGACACGTATAGTTTCCCACATTGGTTTCACAGTTATTCCGATAATAAACTCTCTAGAGGAGTGGCTATTGGATTGAGTAGAGGAGTCCACTTCGAGCTTAAAGAAACTATAGCTGATAGAGAGGGGAGATACCTCTTTGTCAAAGGGACTATTGATAATAAAGGTTTCACGTTTGCATCAGTGTATGCCCCCAACAGACACCAGAATACCTTCATTGAGCGGACACTAACATCTGTCTTGGATTTTAAGGAAGATTCGCTGGTGCTGGCGGGGGACTTTAATGTGGTATTGGACCCTCTGCAGGACTCTTCTACAGGCCACGCAGCTGTTACCTTTAAACAGCTTAGCGGAATTAAGAGGGGGCTGCATAGAGCCCAATTGGTTAGATAGTTGGAGATTACTCCACCCAACAGAAGGGATTACTCTTTTTTTTCAAAGGTACATAACACATATTCCAGGATTGATTATATATGGGTGGAACATTGTGAGATTCCTAATATCTCTGGCGCAGGAATTCTGCCAATGACACTTTCAGACCACGTTCCAGTAATAGCAACAATTTTGTCTGCACCACCCCCACCACCACCATTTAGCTGGAAGCTTAATGAATCCTTACTCAGAGACCAGGGAATACAAAAGGAGACTGAGCGCGACTTAGAACACTTTTTTTGGGAGAACATTTTATCTGTATCCTCACCGGCAGTATTATGGGAGGCTCATAAAGTAGTTGTTAGGGGTAGATTGATCTCCCAGGGGGCTAAAAAAAAAAAGAGAGCGCATGTGCAGGGTAAAGGATCTCTTGAGTCAAATAAACAAAATAGAAGCCCTGCATAAGCGCTCTCTTCAAATATCCAAATTGGCAGATCTACTTGCTCTGAGAGAGGATTTAAAGAATCTAATGTTCCAACAGACCAAATACAGATTTTCCTTAGTTTCAAGGCGATTTTATGAATGGGGGAATAAGTCGGGTAAACAATTAGCAAGGGCTATACGTCATAAAAAAACATCAGAGTTTATCCCTAAAGTTAAGTCGACACAAGACCGGATGGTTCACTCTACCCCGGAGATCGCGGCCACTTTTAGATCATTTTTCCAGTCTCTGTATAAAGTGTCTGGGGAGAAAACAAAAGAACAACTCAACACCGTTAATAAGAGGATACAACAGTATTTATCTAAAAAGGCTTTCCCCAAAATAGAAGAAGAGGCAAGGGATGCATTAGAGGGGGATATAACCTTGGAAGAAATAAAAAAGGCCCTGTGTTCAATGCCGTTAGGTAAGAGCCCAGGCCCTGATGGGCTACCGGTAGTATATTACAGAACATACCAAGAAATACTTCTGCCTTATCTATTAGATTATATTAACTCACTCACACAAGGGGGGAATCTTGCACAAGAAACTACCTTGGCACATATCACAGTGATCCCCAAAATAGGAAAGGATCCTACCAAACCGGCCAGTTATAGACCCATATCCCTGCTGAACAATGATATTAAATTGTACGCAAAGGTACTAGCCTCTAGGATACAGCAGTACATCCCGCAACTGATCAAACCGGCTTCATCCTGGGTAGAGAAACCCGAGACGGTGTTATGCGTACAATTTCTATCATCCACTATGTACGAAGAGGGCTACACAATTCGTTGCTCCTCTCAACAGATGCCGAAAAGGCATTCGACAGAGTGGACTGGAATTGTTTGTTTAGCACCTTGGAATATTTTGGATTTGGCCAGAAAATGATAACTAGAATACAGGCAATGTATTACCAACCGAGGGCCCAGATAAAAATTAACGGTTCCTTATCACAATCTTTTCAAATATATAATGGGACTCGCCAAGGATGCCCCCTCTCCCCAATTCTCTTTGCTTTCTTTTTGGTACCATTACTAATTTCAATCAGGGAAAACCCCAGCATACATGGAGTAAAGGTGGGAGGTTGTGAACACAAATTGGCAGCATATGCTGATGATATACTCTTTTATATCCAGCAACCGCATATAACAATCCCAAATTTGATGAAGGAATTGGAGGAATTTGGCCAGATCTCGAACTTTAAAATAAATATTATTAAATCAGAGATACTGAATATTAACACGCCCAGGGAAATGGAGGCTCACTTACAACCTCTCTTCCCCTTTAGCTGGCAGAAACAGAGGATGAAGTATCTGGGCATTTATTTAACCCCGCAGCTTTCTGAATTATACCAGGTTAACTATATTACTATGCTGAATGGTCTGAATGACGAACTGGGTAGCTGGAGGCACCTGACTATCTCATGGCTGGGTAGGATTAATTTGGTAAAAATGAATATCCTCCCCAAATTCCTATTCTTATTTCAGACGCTACCGGTTACGGTCCCCAGGAAATACCTATCTATACTTCAATCTAGGGTTAACAAATTTGTCTAGGGCACCAGCCATATCAGAATTTCACATAAGACACTGAAGCGCCCTAAACTGAAAGGAGGACTGGGTTTACCAGATTTTAATAAATATTATATGGCCGCCTCTTTATCACGTATAGTGGAATGGGTCGCCCCTAAATCGGATAAAAAATGGGCAATACTAGAGGAGCACTTATGCCAAACTAATTTTTTTTTTTCTCTTTCTTGTTTTTCTCCTCTGGGGGATTGGAAGACTATAGAGGTAGGATATTGTGAATGTTAGTTATTATTTTTATTTTTTTTATTGCGTATATGTATGTGGTAAAAATGCAATTGCTTATTTGTTTAATGTACTGTTTGAATATGAAATAAAAAAATGTTGATATAAAAAAAGAAAGAGAAGGCCCTTGGCATGATGTGCCACTGTTTGAAATAGGTGGGACAAAAATCGGAGTTGGTGAGCATTAGGGGTATAATAGGTGACAAAAGTCACGTCGACATCGGATAGGGTGCCAACCAAGAGGATGTAGCGGCCCGTGGGATCAGCTATTTCGGTGTGGCATATAAAAGGCAGGGATCGCCGAAAGGCTATCAGGACCCCCCTTTTCTTTTCAGTAAAGTTATTGTTGCGGAGCTCGCTCAGACCGCGGCCATCTTGGTCATTTTGTTGTATTTTTTAATAATTTTTTCACAATTTTTAAAAGCATTTTGTAAATGTAATTATATCAAGCAGTCATTGTGAATTAATATCACTATTACTGCTTGATAAATCAATTCATTTTTGGTTATTATTAGGCTGCTTCAAACTTAAGAACAGACAATAATAACCTTACTGACACTGATCCTGCAGAATTTTAGGATCAGATGTCACTAAAGGTTTTCTGATCGTTCCAACAACGATCAGAAAACTGCTACATTGTTTCAGGAATAAATATTGCTAAAAGTAAAAAAAAGCCACTATACATCGGGATTCCCGATCTATAGCAGCTGTCAGAGTGACGGCAGGAGCTGCAAATGCAACTGTGCTCTCACTCTCAGACACCCGATTCCTGAAAGGGATCGGGTGTCTGAAAAAGTTTAACTCTTTCATTAATGGATGCTTCAATCAGCGGTTACCAGCATTGCAGAGCCGCAAATAACCCATAGCCCATATCAAGCACTATCACTGTTACATGGGAGGAATGGGAGTGAGAAATCCCCCCCCCCCCCCCCCCACACCTCGCGAAACAACACAAAAAAAACCCATGCCTGGAATAACCAGCTATGTCACTTCTCTTCTCAAGCTGAATGGAGCAGCAAGGGAAAAATGGGAAGGAAAGTATAAGCTGTAGGGTTGGCATTAAAGCAGGGACATTTTAGGGCATTGGTGGGCCAAGGGGAGACAAGACACATATGGCTCCCCCTCTACAGCACTGTGGATATACATAACCTCTGCTAGCACAATATATACCATTCAACAACCACTACCAGCACGGTATATAAATCTTCCACTAGCACAGCATATACACACCCCTCCTACAACTGACTGGGTATACATACACTCCTTCCCATTACCAGCACAGGATATACACCCTCTTCTCCCACCATCAGCATATAATATAAACCCCTTTTTCCACCACTGGCACAGTATATACACCCCTTCCACTTTTGTATCAGGACAACATAAACAAGATAGGGCTATGAAACGCTGCCCATCACCTCTTCCCCATAACATAGAGGGGTGTAGTAGTAGTGCTCAGAGATAGCTGTGAACAATATGAGCATAGACAGAGCCATTCTTGCCAGAATGAGAGCACATTCTGGCAAGATCAACAGGTATGTTTTAACTTATCAAACACTTTCAAGGCTATATTGAATTGAATAAATGGGGCCAAGCAAGAGACATTCATTGTTAGGGTTTACATATACTTTAAGATGAAAGCAATCTGAGAGAAAGAGGGCCACCTAAGTTTTCTGGGGAGAATAGGTAATAGCAGGCACCATATATTACTTACTCTTAAGGTGCCCATACACTGTACGATTACCGTACGAGAATCGCGGGAAATCCCGCGATCGTACGATAATCGCAAAGTGTATGGAAGGCGTGCAACCGTTTCTACTGTACAGTCGCACGTCTTCTGTCGAACGATCAGGCTTGAAAACCCGTCAAGAATCGTACGATTATCGGCGGGTTAGTGGCCTGCTTGTTCGACAACTGCCGAACGGGCCGGTGTGCGCACGTGCACACTGCTCGTTTGCAGTCATCGGAAGTCCCCCCCCGTTGCACTCATCGGAAGCCCGACCCTCGTTGCAGTCATCGGAAGCCCGCCCCTCAGGGGGGTGGGCTTGTGATGATCGCAAGTACAATCTGCCTGTCCAAGATGGGCAGATCGTATGAGCTTTTAATAAGCTTACGACCATCGCAAGACAAAAGTCTTGCGATGGTCGTAAGGTGTATGGGCACCTTAAGGAAGCACTTTTTATTATAGATATTCAGAATGGATGTACAGTAAGTGTTTATTCTCTGGCTCATATACTGTGCTACAAGATCAATGACTTAAGTAAAGAGTAAAGTTGAATAGGTTCAGGTACATTGCTGCAGAACTTGGGAATGGCCCCTTGCATTACAGGTTTCTTATTTTTTTTCCTGGGTGGTAGTTTGGAAACAAGTTCTAACTATTTCCATATTTGATACAAGGATAATGTACACAACCACATATAATTTATTAGAGGATATAGCACATTAATCAAGATGAATTTTATAATTATGCATACACTCCTCACCAATAAAATATGAGAGGTTTACTGAATTTACTGACAAATATATCAACATGGGGTTCTTGTGTGGTGAATTATGACTTCAAGCTGACTATTTTATTAGGATGCAGTATCCCTAGTTAGATTTCCTGTTGAATAAGAAGAACAGTATGTCATTGCTCAAAAGGTACAAAGTGTGCAGAATATATTACAGAGCTGCTCAGTGTTTCAAGATTCAGGATTGATAAATCAGGTGGAATGTTGCTGTGAAATGAACTACCTCTCTGACCTTGAGATTGTGAGCTTAGTAAGACAATAAACTTTTCCCCCTTAAAGAAGAACTCCAGGCAAAATGTGTATTAAAGCTTGTTTCGGGGCTACCCCCCACCCTGCAAGGGACAACTGCTCGTTCGTGTCTAGGGACTAAAATAAAAAAGTTATACTTACCTGAACTTGGGAGCTGGCCAGCTGTAACATCGCTCCCTCCTGCCTGTCTCCTATGTTGCAGTGATGGTATGTCCCTCAGCATCCTCACATCCAATACACAGTGGCCTTGAAGTGATGACTTAAGGATCCTTAGACAGATGCAGCCGAGGAGGAGAGGGCCTGGAAAGAGCAGTCTAAGAGCCCTCCGGCTCTGATGATCAGGTGAGTCTCCAGATACAAACGGACAGTTAACCCTTGCAGTGCAATGGTTACAAAAATGTTGTTCAGGGTTCTGCTGTTACTGTTATGTGTAATATGCTTTTCAGTCACACTTTTGAATTCAATTCCATTATTCTGTGCACATCAGCTGCAATTTCAAATCAGAATCACTGTCTACAAAGGCTGCTGAGATGGAAAAAGAAGTTGAAAACAGAAACTGTTATCTGTCATCTTCATGGCTAGAGGAGCTATATAAGCGGGTCCACAGAGTTCAGACAGAGATGTGACACTGCAATATTTGCAAGCATAGAATATTTGTGTTATACCTTTTCAGGTGCCACATAACAGGATTATACTGTAACCTAACCATGACTTCCTGCACACGAGGCATTCAAATTGATTTTTAATATCAAATTTACATATTTTAATATATAATCTTAAATGTGTACAGTTATAAGTATACATTTTTATATCCCCTATATTTAAGGTGTAAAAAAATGTGATGTATGAGCCTTGCTCCTACCTTGTAAAATGTACCACTTTATTGGAAATAGATTCTAAAGTGACTCTAATTTTCACTCTGTCATGACTCTTGAAGAGTAGATTATGCTGTGCCCACCCACGCTACTTCATTTTAATTCCCCATGAAGCATGAAGAAGGAAACTCTACCCTGTAATCTACAATTTCATCTATTTTTAGAAAGCTTGTGCAAAGAAAATAGCAATAGGTGCAACATGAGTCATTGTTTCATTAATTATGTTGCTCAAATGTGCATAATATAGATTCTAATAGATATTAAAAATTCAAAAGAAAGAAGATAATTTAGCCCCTCCCAGTACAAGAAATTAGAGTGTTTTTATGAGATGCCGTATGAGTTTTTTTTTTTTTTCTGTTCAATAGTTTTTTATTGTTGCAAATAAACAGAGATTTACACAAACAAATTTTTGGTGTAATTTGTTATTTTTTGATCATTTTGCTTTGAGATATTTTCTTTTATTGCTGATGAACATCCAAACTTCGGGTTCAGAGTTGCTTTTAACACCATATATTAGAATTAATTGAGACAGGTTCTCTTTAAAATACCTAGTACCCAGAACCTAAATAAGTTGTGTAAAAAAATACTGTAAACTAATAGTCCATTCTTGTTTTAGAGACATTAAACTTTTTAATATTAAACATTTTAACATTAAGGGGGTTATTCACCAAAGAGCCGAATGATCCTGCCATGCTTCAGCTGATCCTTTGGCTCTCTTCGGGCGCCTCTGCCCTTCAGTTCAGTCGAACCAAAGGGCTGATGTATGAGCTATACACGTATAGCAGTCAAAGGTAGCCGAGCATATGCTTCAGCTCGACTGGGCCGTAGTGACAGCCAAAGCGTGGAGAAAGGTCAGCCAAACTGCCAACCATTCTCAATGCAAATGACAGCTGAGTGGAGCCAGGCTGATCTCATGGCTTGCTCTGCCCAGTTGTAATGACAGATCAGCATCCTCAAATGACCTGGGGACACTGATCTGTCATTAAACAACAACAACTGGGCAGAGCCGGCCGTAACATCACAGCCGGCTCCACCCAGTTGTTTTACTTTGCCCGGGACATGCCGGAAGACTCTGCTAGTGGTGACAAGCTGTTATGTCACCACTAGCTCCACCCAATTGCTTATATTTTTCCAGCATCTGTCAGATTCTTCGTCCTGCGGCAGGATTTTGTTGCATGCAGTCGGGTTGGTGTGCGTTGGTTTTTATTTATATTTTTTATTTATTATTTTTATTTTGCTGAGTCGTCATCGTCGTGGACAATGCTGAACGTCGTGATTGACTTTATGATTACGTCGGTGCATCCATTTTTGTTTTTTAATTTTTTAAATAAAGGACTTATCAAAATCCTTTGTTGTGTTTTTGTTTTTCAATTAAAGGATTTTTTTTTCTTAACTTTTTAAAAAATATTTCTTTTTTTTACATTGATTTAAATAAGATTTCAAAAATGTATTTGTTTCATTTCTTTAAATTTTTCTCTATTCTGCTCACTACCTCAGAGGTAGCGAGCAGAATAGCCGAGTTCAATGCTGCTTGGCGGCATTCGGCTATTCACTCACTGCCGCTCGGCCCCTATAGCAATAGGGGCGAACGGCAGAGAGTGAGCTGCCAGAGCTTCGGCTCAGCCGATCCA
>NW_017306535.1:1319801-1350778 GCF_000935625.1 Nanorana parkeri
TACTATAGATAGATAGATAGATAGATAGATAGATAGATAGATAGATAGATAGATAGATAGATAGATAGATAGATAGACCACATATAATTTATTAGAGGATATAGCACATTAATCAAGATGAATTTTATAATTATGCATACACTCCTCACCAATAAAATATGAGAGGTTTACTGAATTTACTGACAAATATATCAACATGGGGTTCTTGTGTGGTGAATTATGACTTCAAGCTGACTATTTTATTAGGATGCAGTATCCCTAGTTAGATTTCCTGTTGAATAAGAAGAACAGTATGTCATTGCTCAAAAGGTACAAAGTGTGCAGAATATATTACAGAGCTGCTCAGTGTTTCAAGATTCAGGATTGATAAATCAGGTGGAATGTTGCTGTGAAATGAACTACCTCTCTGACCTTGAGATTGTGAGCTTAGTAAGACAATAAACTTTTCCCCCTTAAAGAAGAACTCCAGGCAAAATGTGTATTAAAGCTTGTTTCGGGGCTACCCCCCACCCTGCAAGGGACAACTGCTCGTTCGTGTCTAGGGACTAAAATAAAAAAGTTATACTTACCTGAACTTGGGAGCTGGCCAGCTGTAACATCGCTCCCTCCTGCCTGTCTCCTATGTTGCAGTGATGGTATGTCCCTCAGCATCCTCACATCCAATACACAGTGGCCTTGAAGTGATGACTTAAGGATCCTTAGACAGATGCAGCCGAGGAGGAGAGGGCCTGGAAAGAGCAGTCTAAGAGCCCTCCGGCTCTGATGATCAGGTGAGTCTCCAGATACAAACGGACAGTTAACCCTTGCAGTGCAATGGTTACAAAAATGTTGTTCAGGGTTCTGCTGTTACTGTTATGTGTAATATGCTTTTCAGTCACACTTTTGAATTCAATTCCATTATTCTGTGCACATCAGCTGCAATTTCAAATCAGAATCACTGTCTACAAAGGCTGCTGAGATGGAAAAAGAAGTTGAAAACAGAAACTGTTATCTGTCATCTTCATGGCTAGAGGAGCTATATAAGCGGGTCCACAGAGTTCAGACAGAGATGTGACACTGCAATATTTGCAAGCATAGAATATTTGTGTTATACCTTTTCAGGTGCCACATAACAGGATTATACTGTAACCTAACCATGACTTCCTGCACACGAGGCATTCAAATTGATTTTTAATATCAAATTTACATATTTTAATATATAATCTTAAATGTGTACAGTTATAAGTATACATTTTTATATCCCCTATATTTAAGGTGTAAAAAAATGTGATGTATGAGCCTTGCTCCTACCTTGTAAAATGTACCACTTTATTGGAAATAGATTCTAAAGTGACTCTAATTTTCACTCTGTCATGACTCTTGAAGAGTAGATTATGCTGTGCCCACCCACGCTACTTCATTTTAATTCCCCATGAAGCATGAAGAAGGAAACTCTACCCTGTAATCTACAATTTCATCTATTTTTAGAAAGCTTGTGCAAAGAAAATAGCAATAGGTGCAACATGAGTCATTGTTTCATTAATTATGTTGCTCAAATGTGCATAATATAGATTCTAATAGATATTAAAAATTCAAAAGAAAGAAGATAATTTAGCCCCTCCCAGTACAAGAAATTAGAGTGTTTTTATGAGATGCCGTATGAGTTTTTTTTTTTTTTCTGTTCAATAGTTTTTTATTGTTGCAAATAAACAGAGATTTACACAAACAAATTTTTGGTGTAATTTGTTATTTTTTGATCATTTTGCTTTGAGATATTTTCTTTTATTGCTGATGAACATCCAAACTTCGGGTTCAGAGTTGCTTTAACACCATATATTAGAATTAATTGAGACAGGTTCTCTTTAAAATACCTAGTACCCAGAACCTAAATAAGTTGTGTAAAAAAATACTGTAAACTAATAGTCCATTCTTGTTTTAGAGACATTAAACTTTTTAATATTAAACATTTTAACATTAAGGGGGTTATTCACCAAAGAGCCGAATGATCCTGCCATGCTTCAGCTGATCCTTTGGCTCTCTTCGGGCGCCTCTGCCCTTCAGTTCAGTCGAACCAAAGGGCTGATGTATGAGCTATACACGTATAGCAGTCAAAGGTAGCCGAGCATATGCTTCAGCTCGACTGGGCCGTAGTGACAGCCAAAGCGTGGAGAAAGGTCAGCCAAACTGCCAACCATTCTCAATGCAAATGACAGCTGAGTGGAGCCAGGCTGATCTCATGGCTTGCTCTGCCCAGTTGTAATGACAGATCAGCATCCTCAAATGACCTGGGGACACTGATCTGTCATTAAACAACAACAACTGGGCAGAGCCGGCCGTAACATCACAGCCGGCTCCACCCAGTTGTTTTACTTTGCCCGGGACATGCCGGAAGACTCTGCTAGTGGTGACAAGCTGTTATGTCACCACTAGCTCCACCCAATTGCTTATATTTTTCCAGCATCTGTCAGATTCTTCGTCCTGCGGCAGGATTTTGTTGCATGCAGTCGGGTTGGTGTGCGTTGGTTTTTATTTATATTTTTTATTTATTATTTTTATTTTGCTGAGTCGTCATCGTCGTGGACAATGCTGAACGTCGTGATTGACTTTATGATTACGTCGGTGCATCCATTTTTGTTTTTTAATTTTTTAAATAAAGGACTTATCAAAATCCTTTGTTGTGTTTTTGTTTTTCAATTAAAGGATTTTTTTTTCTTAACTTTTTAAAAAATATTTCTTTTTTTTACATTGATTTAAATAAGATTTCAAAAATGTATTTGTTTCATTTCTTTAAATTTTTCTCTATTCTGCTCACTACCTCAGAGGTAGCGAGCAGAATAGCCGAGTTCAATGCTGCTTGGCGGCATTCGGCTATTCACTCACTGCCGCTCGGCCCCTATAGCAATAGGGGCGAACGGCAGAGAGGGAGCTGCCGGAGCTTCGGCTCAGCTGATCCAGATGTTGGATCGGTTGAGTCAAACTCCTTCTGCACTTCGGCTCAGCCGAACATGCAGGGCATGTTCGGCTGACCGAAGGCAGCCAATGTACACTAGGACACAAGCTAAAACCCATAGGGAACACAAATAATGTTTTATGTAACATTATGCCTTATATGATATGACAACTAGTTATTTATTTATGGAACCATGTTAGATTCACCTTCTCAGGATTCCCTGCAGAGGAAGTGAAACAGGACAGTGAAAGAAGTCTACCCCATGTGCAGGCACTGCCTGCATGTAGAATGTTTGGGTAGATTGATTTCCCTCACTATGGGGCCTGCAATGCCATCAGTGTAATAATGGACTCCAATTATGTTTTTTAATGTCTGTAGGTAGACATTATTCCCACCAACACAACTCTAAGGGGCATTTTTCCTCTGACCACCAATGTAAAACATATTTTTACTTTCTCTGACAAAAACTGTGCAGGGCATTTTTTTCTATGACCACCAATGTAAGGAACAATTTTCCTCTTACTGGACATCGCTGCAAGATGAATTCCTCCTCCCACTGACCACCAATGCATGAGGTATTTTCCTCCCACTAACCACCAATGTATTAAGCCAATTCTCTACTAGCCAGCAATAAATGGGGGCACTTCTCTATAGCCACCAAACTACTGTCAACATTTATATTTTTGGCCATTACTATAATTTATTTCATTTCATGATTATTCCTGGACATTTTTTTTATAGTGGATTGATGCCTTAAAAAACAATCTGCTTATTATTAAAAAAAAAAAACAACAACAACAACAATCTGCCCTAGATGTCAAATAAGTTAAGTATGTCACTAGTTTCCTGTGCATTAAAGCCATCCTCCTGTCGGGATCTCTATCATTGATTGATAATGCAGAAGAGATGTTAATATCCACTTATATAAACTATTTATTTAGATATTATATTTAAAGTAAGCCAGTGAAGTCAAATAATATTGGGTAAGACCAATCCAATCTGGTTGCATATGCAAAAGTTTAGTTACACATAGACTTGCTTTAGTAGAAAGCTGCCTAGGTGTTTTAACATTTTTGAGGTAAGTCTTAGTCTGTTAGGCAATAAAAATGTAATTTACAGATGCAAAAGTGACATTTCTGAATGCTCTAGTCTATTGTAACCTATAGTGTGGTTTAATTAGATAATTTTCATGATATTGATCAATATCAGATGTAGGTTCTTATAATGTTGAATGGCTTAAAGTACAATAAGGCTAACCATGCAATCCCAACAAATGAAAACCATCTACAACATTCTTTCTTGACCATGACCATAATCTCATAGTGCAAATCTCATAGGGAATTGCAAGTTTTTCCAATGTTCTAATACCTTGGCAAGCACTGGGAATTTTCACTACCAATAATGGTAATGTTTAAAGCTTTTTGGCTGACCCACGCTTGGTATTGGCTTGGTATGGGTGTGTATAGCGTAAGCTCTTTAAAGATTACAATATTACAAATTACATTACATTTTTTTACATTGACTTTTTACCTGCTAGCACACAAAAATTTAAATAAAAGATGAAAAGATTAGGTTTCACAGTTGCCTGTAGTATACAGTGTAATCTTGCAATATCCAAAACATAGTTGGCCCATTGTAATCCAGTTTTGCTCAATTCTGAAGTTGCTTTGTGACATATTGGCAGCTCAAGTATAACAAGAGGTTCATTTACTGTCATACTACAGCTGAGGAAAAAAGATTACATGCAGTTTAGACCTTAGTAATTTCTGCTGCTGGAGGCTTTTTTCTGACAGTCTATATGACCTAGTATTATTTTTCTTCCTCAGAAGTGCCAGCTGCCTGTTCCTTAGAAGTGGATGACTTTCCTATCACACTGGTGGCAGTCTCTAAAGTATTGTCTCTATTTTAATGTTAAAATGACAGCAGTGTGAAGCTTGACAGTTGTGTTTGGCAAATTGGTTACCATAAGAGGCAAGCTATTTTAATAACAGGCTATTCCAGGCTCTGAACGTTGCTTTGTAATAATGTAGCCCTGTTGGGAGGAAATAACAGAATGCAGTGGTAACTGAGCAAGGCAATAGGGAAAGCAACAGTTCTGCTTTCATGGTAAATTAAATCATCACAGTTGGAAGGTCTGGCATGTATAATTTACACATAATGCTAGAAGAATATAAACGTGTTAGATGTTTTATAAAGCAGAAAAAATACAAAAGGTATTGAACATATCTGCCTGCTCCCAATAGCCATTTGTAGTGGCCGTTATATATACAGGACAGTAAATTTATTTTTGTAACATCACAGAGGTTTGAGAGATTTATTAAGTTAAAGGACAAAACTTACCAGGTGTTATTAAAATGTGATACAATGATACATTTCTTATTGTGTAATATTGTCACCCATCTTCACAGTAGAGAGGTTTAAAGTGGTGACAAATGTATATAACAAACAGCCCCAAAACTGTAAAAAGATAATACAGCTGGGTCCTAGAGCCCTGGTGCCCAAACTGTGCCTTGCAGGGCAGGGAGTCGTCTGTGTTTTCCTTACCTAGGTGCTTACTCAAGCTAGCCAAGAAAAAATATTCTTTAGACTGCTTTTGAATATGTAGCGATGACCCCCGAAGGATCCGCAAGTAATTTCCTACCTCTTTAGCAGTTATTCTCCCTGTTTTCAGCCCTAGCAACACTGACACTTCTTATAATGAGCAGGCTCAAGTTGTAGGGTCTTTTTAGTATTTATTGTGGTATAAAACTCAGGAGAGGGTTTAGGATTGTGGGATACCCGAAAGCACAAAAATAGAGGACAGTATCTTCTCCAGTGGCAATAGTAAAAGCAAAAGTGTCTTATGAGAACAACCAAAAATAGATTCTTGAAACAGAGAAGAGCCAGAAAAATGTATGAACCTATAAGAGCAGCCACAGTCCTTGTAGTGGAAGCCAACTGGCTGTTGTTCCTTAGTGTATGGTACCTGAGCGATAAATCCTTCTTACAATGTCCAGACGGCAGCTCCTCTGCAACACCCTGAAGTAAGAAGATCCTTCTTCTGTTCAGCCTCTATGAAGTGTTCACTCCAGTCATACGTTAAGCTGTAGAGCCCACAGCACATGGCACATGCTAAGGCCCAGGCCTTGTAATCACATAGTCACACAGACCTTCTCTCTGAGAGAAGCCCCAGGCGAGAGAGCTTTTTGGAAAGGTGCTCCCAAATATTTATCATCTCCCCCAGCCATAACTTTGAGTCAGCCTGCTCAGGGATTGGTCAGAGTTAGATACATAATCATAACCTTGTAATTGATACTCCTACACTGTATTCTGAGGCTCCATCCCAGCAAAAGGTGGAATTGATCAATCTACCAGGCTTAGGGAAAACCTGCAGAACTCAGAACAAATAATGTCCAGACTGACCACAGTCCAGTAATAAATGCATTACATTTATTAGTGATTCCTCTGCAAATGGCAAGGTCACTATAAGTATTTAAATGTCTATTCTACTTTTTTAGTTTACTGCCCACCTTTGTTTTTTTAGAAACAAAAACAAATGTGGCACAAATCATTTTAAGGGGGACGTATAGAGCACAAATGTGAAAACATCCATTTGAAAAGGAGCGGTTATAGCAATGATCTTTAGCAGTCTCATGTAATATGTCTCCCAGTCTGTAACGGTCTCCTGAAGTATGTCTCCAGTGTCTAACAACTCCTGCAGCATGTTTGGTCATGCAGGATCTCTGACTATCCCCTGTAGCATATCTGCAGTCTTTAATCATCTCTTTTAGCATAGCTGTAGTCTATGACCATCTCCTGTAGCATGTCTGCAGTCTCTGACAGCTTTCTGTAGCATTAAATTCACTATATATAATGTGTGACCTATTAGTGATGTCAGTGGCCACACTTGAGGCCCCTGTATCAAGTAGTTGACCACCACTGTTAAAGAATGACAAGGCATGGAGTACGTGCTGCCCTTCATTTCATGACTTTTTTATGAATGCCTTGCTTTAGTCCTTTGTAAAAATGTGGAAATTATTAATTACTGCATCTAGACTTTAGTATTTTTTCTAAGATGTACAGAACTGTGAAACCATAAATATATTTGTTAAGTTGTATAGAAATATGCAAGTATAAATGTGATCCTTGGCGCAAATATGCTCTCTCCACTTGTAAAATGTGAGCATGCAGATCCCACTGCTTTTCATGGTACTGTGTCAGACCAAATATGTGTATGTAAGTAATGACTCTTGTACAAAAACTGTTATAATGCAGTAGACTGGAGGATATGTAAAAAGGAACAGTGAGGGAATGCTAGTCTGTTATTCTTTCTAATGTACTTTCTAAGGCATTGACCCACAGCAAGCTTGCAGGCATTCAACTAAGTGTGAAATCAGAATACCTGATCTGCCTACTTGTACTAGGTCAGTTACTTATAAACATATCCTCTTCTCACAGTGAAAATGTTTCGTACCTCTCTCAAACTCCAGTGCTCTATGATGGCATATTTGAATACATATGCCTCAGCCAAAGTGTCCTCACATGGACTTATATTGCAAATGATGAGATGTGGTATGTCAGACCAGGTCTGTTACTGAGTGCTGTTTACTGAGTACATTAGGTCTACCGCTAATAACCATCTTTAAAATACACGCAAAGGAAAAATGTGCATATGCCAATAGATACATAAATAATTAAATATATTAAACTGAAAACAAAATATTCCTTAAACTTCCACTTTCCAACTCACACTGACATCATACTTTGATAGCATTGTCAACGGTTAATATTTTTAGCAGGTATAGTGAGCTAGATCATGTGAGTGAACATCTCAAAATGCAATTTTATAAACACACATGAATTAGAATGCTCACATAAAAAAATGCTACTTCTAGCCTTGAAATAGTTAATCTCTAACTCCGAGCTGTCATCATAAAAGGTGAATTATGCAGGATTACTGGATGGCTTCATAAATTACCATGATGTGGCTAAGTCACCCCTGCATATTGGAAAATTGTGTACTAGTAGAATTCCATGATAGTAAAACGTTAGATACTTAATGCTACAAATTATCACAAAAACAAGTTTATTCCGCTAAGCACGTAGCTAGTGATTATGATAAACAATGTACCAGGACACTATAATTTAAATATGCTGTTATGAATAAGCTATTTAGCGTTGCCCTGCACTGAACACTTTTAATGTTTTCTTCAGAGAGCAGCATATTTGTCTTCACTTACAGTACATATGCACACAAAATAAATCTGATGTTTTAATGTGGCCTTGACATTTGCAGCTCGAAAACATTTCTGCTTCAAAGTACGAAGTTTTCAATAAAATGTTATATTAACATTAATATAAGATTGAGATTAGAATTCCTAAACATAACTATTTGCCTAAGCAACATTTTTACCCAGTGGTGACTGTTCAATCTATCATTCAAGGAATAATTACCTATGGGCTTTAAATATTTTGAGTGGCATGCACACAAATCTGGCTGTGCAATCACTGTAGCACATTTTTTGCTATGTGACCACACAGGTCCTAAACCATGTGTAGGTAATTTGAATGGGGCTACCTGAAGTGTACACATTCATAAGTCAGGAACGGCCTATGTCCTAAAAATAGCAAATTCACAGCATGGTTATCATTTGTAACCATACACATTCTGGCTTATGGGTTAGAGTGCACTCCTGGAGCTGTCACAGCACAATTACTGGAAAATTTGCTTGGTGCTGTTCCTATGGTTTTAAATCTTTGTGGTGGCAAGGGTTTTTTGACATAAGTGTGTAGTACATGTAACATATAGATATTATTTAATGTCTGCTTACCTAACAATGACATATGTTAAAATTAAGATATAGGAGCCAGCCTCTAGAGACTACCCCTAAGGTTCTTCAATAGAAATCTGTCCTAAGTCTAGAACTCTTAAATTGAGAGGGTATAGGTGACCTTCTTTAGAAGCAGCTCTGCCTTCTGTTCACATTTTCTTTTTCTGTGATACCCTCCACGTGCTCTGTCCAACACTATACCATCCAAACCACCTAATTTAAAGTAATATGTGCCATAGTAATTAAGTAGTACCACTAGCATTACTTGAAGTAGAGAGTAATGCATGCTGCCCATCTCCACCTTCCCTAACCTTTGATTCTCCACTCGCAGCAGTTATAATTTTTTCTTCCTCCACACTGCATCCCTTTTCTAAGCATAGCTTCATGCAGGAGCTTTGTTCACTGTACACCAGCAGTTTTGGCACACTATTATATACTCAGATAGATCATGTGATGATAAATAGCAGATAGAGGTCAACAACTCGGAATGTGCATTGCTGTAGGGGAAAAGATGATGATTAAGACTACTAAATTGTGTGAATTAAGCGCATTGCAAAAACAGCAGTTATTAGACATGAAAAAGGAGAGGAGGGCAGTATATTAAACCGGAAAATGAGAAGAGAACACACCAGTAGCAATTGTAATAAAAGGAAAGAAAAGAGGATATTAACTTGAAGCAATATGACAATAGGTTGAAATAAAGGAAAAGTGAACAGTGCCAGTTCAAAAGTATGAAGAATGTAGGAAATAGGGGGAAAGGTGCAAAGAAAAAAATATATTGGCATAGAAAAAAAGTAACAGGGGTAGGTTAAGGATGATAAAAAGAACAATTAGAGTCAACAGTGGAATACGTTAAGAAGGAATAAGAATAGCAAGCAAAATATGCAGAGCAAATAAAATTAAATCAGAAAGAAAGGGACAGGAAGGAAAGACCTCTATAAAGAGGCAAGAACACAATAGGATGGCTTCCAACTGAGAACTCATATCTGTCATTGTAATGATAGAGAACTAATGGGAGATTATAAAGAGATCAGTTAATATTGGAAATAAACTTTTAAAGAAATAAAGAACAGGCCTGTGAAGTAAAAAATGAATAAGTATGTAAAGAGCATGCAGAAAATATGGGAGAAGAGATGGATAAAAATTGGATAGAAATTGCGAAAGCAAGAATTACAGCTGAAAGAGTATAAGGCCCCATTCACACTGAGCGACATATCTTTAGGAGCGGATCCGCGCGGCCAGGATAGCGCGACTTTCAGGGCGACGTTCCAGCGACGATCCAGCGATGGTACGACAACATTCACCGTCAGGCTGCATTAAAAAAGGGAAAATCGTGCGACATCCGCCGAAAAAAGGGTCCTGAAGGCGCGACTTGCGACCGCGACGAGCAACGGGGGACATGGAGCTGTACATTAAGACAGCTCCATTAAAAATCATTGGCTGACGACTTCTTGCGATATCACGAGGCAAAAATGCGTGATATTGCGGTGGAAATCGCGCAGCAATCCGCTCAGTGTGAATGGGGACTAAAGGGAAGGGGAAAGCTCTGTTTAATATAAACAACTTTGTGTATCATACTGGGAAAAAGAGTTACTTAATGCATAGAAATTTGCCATTTCACCCAGAAACTGTAAAAATGACAGCTGTATTGCAGAAGGAAATGACTGTGTATTAGTTGACACAGTTTACCTGCAAATATAATACTGTAAGCACTTTGACTTAAATTATTAAGTATGCATCATATAAACTTAAAATGACACCAACAATAGCCAAATGTAAACAGAGCTGGAGAGAGAGAGAGAAATATATGGTAGATGTGATATAGCTGCCCTGGAGCTGATTTTTGCAGTCCTCTGCTGGAGCATACTATATATCCTTTTTTTTTGATGATGATTAGCAAGTTCTAAACCAGTCTCTAGCTGAGCTGTGTATAGTGAGCCCATCCCCAACTTCCCTGTGCCACAAAGGAGCTATAAAGTTAAGAAAAGTCAGGCCCTATAAACAATATGAGATTAAACCCAAGAATCATGCAAGATAATCTGTTTACTAGCGGAAGTAATAGCGTACTGTACATGTTAGGGAGTGCAGCTGCATCTTCACCACACTGTATTCATATGAAGTAGTGATGGCTTGGAATAAGTTTAATACACCAACTATTTGTTTGTTTCTGGGAACCACATGCTGTATACTGATTGATGTTGTGAATGCTAAATGTATCAGAAATATAAAATATCATGCCAATTTCCAGATACTGTGACTGATTTCAGGTTAGATTGCAGTTGCTGGATAATAAACAACCTGCATACTGCTCTGCTTTATGTGTAGGGATGAACTTAACTGCATGCACATGCTTACACATGCAGCATATTCTGACTCCGATTGTTGTATGAGCGATTTATCCCTTGCTGAGACCTCTATGCCTGGCCTGTATAAGCAGATATGATCACTGCGGACAATCCTTATCAGATAGCTGAATTCACCAAATACCTTTTCATCCACAATTGCTTTATTGCTTGCAGCATGTTAGTTACAGCAGACAATAAGATACAGCAGATGAATTAATAGACGTTATTTGTAGGTCGGAGATAGTAATGTTTCCAAGCATGCAATGCAGATTAAAATGTGGTCATGTCACTGTCAGACATTTTGAAACCATTAAAAAGACTACCCATGAAGAAAGGGGAAATACATCATAGATGGGAGGGAACACAGAAAAATATGTGCAATAATAAGATTGATCACAAGACGTCAGTATATGCATTGGCTACAATGCTGCTCACAACACATGGCTTGAAGAAAATGAATTATATAAATTCTCATCTAACATTTATATGAATATTAACTATGACTATGGATTGTGTCATTTTTATACAACTATTGTGGCAGCATACAGCATGTGGGCGCAATTAAGGAAACGATAGTCAATACTGCGTGTAATTCTTCTGGAAAAAGAGAGTTTAGTGCTTAGTTTGCAGATTACATATCTTCATTTGTGATATTCCAGATATGTTATGTAATATACATATGAAATGGAAAGTGATTGGTTTAATGCAAATGTCAGGACAATTGTGCTTTATTCTTGTTGGCAGCATAAGCCACTTTAGAAGCCAAGTATACTCTTACAATGCCAACACAAAACGGCACACTCAGAATTCACAGAGAGTTCTGCTGAGACAATCCTGACCTGTGCAGTCATTGGAAAACCTTTTCCTCCTCAGTCATGAGATAATCACACGCCTGCTTTTAGTAGGAGCAAGGCCACATGTTTATTCAATTACAGAATGAACAAGGTGACCTTATCAGGAGGGTGCCAGTAATCTGGGGACAGTGATTGCACTGTACTCTATGATTCCTGCAGGTGTTAAAGGCCATTCACTGTGGCAAAATGAAGCAGACCGAAATGGTAATTTAAAAAAAAATATTTATTTGATTATTCATGTTAGGAGTTATAACAACAAGGAAAGCATGATCAGTAACAATAATAATGGCCACAGCAGACTGTACAGCAAGTGATGGGTCGAAGTATGAAAGAATTTCACTAAGCGTGTGTGCTGGTTTAATGAGAGTCTTGTGAAGTGCATAACACAATAGTGAAAAGCATTACATACAATGAAAAAAATGTGCATGGTGTACTTAGCAAGAGGGCATACTTGTAATTGATGATCGGTCATAATAACATTCAGAACTCAATGTAAAAAAGGTATAGCAGAAAAAAATTGGTGGCATTTCTTGTGTCAATAGTAGAGAAAAACAGATTATTAAAAACTATTTCTGCATACAGTTGTCTGATCTATTGAGTTTGCAAAAGGACTGAGTGATGTCTAAACAAAGGCACATGTGCCATAACAATGCAGCGCCTATACGTCTTCATGTCTTTAACATAATAAGGGCTCTCCTATTGACCCAATGATGAAAGGGGAACCTGTATGTCACGATCGGGACTCAGAGATGTGACCCAGAATCAAGGATGGGGATCCCAGCTACACTTGCAGGGGCACCTAGATCAAAGGGGGCAAGCAGAGTAAGCTGACAACTCCTAGAACTGGAGTTCTAACAGGGACCGGAGCTGTGGAGCTGAATAAGGCAAGTGGAAGTCAGGTTCATCTGGAAGTTCAAGTACTAGGCAGGGTGCCGCAATGCTGAGTATCATGGGATCCCTGAGGGCTCAGGGTCTATTGGCCAGTTAATCTTCTCCAGAGATCCTGAAAGTGAAGATGGATTTTGCTGCATGCTGACCCCAGGTTGCAGCCCCCAGTTTCACCCAACACAGCTAACAGCTGACGAAGGTTGATAAGACCAGAATTCTGGACAGGCTGCAGACACAGATACAGCAGACATATCAAAGGCCAGGAAGATGCTGACGACCAGGATATCCAGGGATAAGCTGAAAGATATGGGCACACTGAAGACAGGGGGCTTGGCACCTACCTTAGGAAAGCATTGCTCGGGTAGCGAGCCGTGAGCGACACTGGGTTTAAATAGAGTAAGTAAGAGGCAGGAACAACGAGATTGGCCACTAGTTGACAGCACTGTTTGGCTGAGAAGCTGCATAAGAATAATAAAAAAGTAACTAGAGATATAAAAGTGGATTGATAATGGATTGATCAATTCATTTTATGTTTTTTTTTAGTTTTGGATGGGTTTTTGGATTTTCTGCTGTCTGCATATCATTGAGAAAATGTATCTTCAAAGAAAGCAGCAAATACCCTCTAAATGGAGATCCCAGGGCAGAAAACTTTCCATATGCACAAAATGCTTAAACATGTTTAGCATTTATTATTCAACATAATTAATATATAAACCAAAAATAATAGACAAACAATTCTATATCCCCCATAAAGCAAGCAACAATACAGTATATGATCCTGATAGCCGAATGACTGACATAATCGTATGCTAATAAAAGATATATATTGCACATATCTGTCCCTGTGTTTTTTAAATAAATTAATAAATATTTCCCGCACTCCTAAAAGCTTTTTCCTGCACTCAGATCTCTTTATCTCTGTTGGGCTGTGATTGATGACATTTAATTAGAGTATAGTCATAATCCTGATGTTACATGATTGTTATCATAATCAGAAAATAACTTTTTTGTTGGAATTCATCGATGTATTGTTGATAACTTGTTAATCCAGTATAACACTGATCAACTCACAAACGGATTCCATGATGGAAATTTCAGATGTATATTTTGTGTATATGGAAAGTTTTCTGCCCTGGGATCTCCATTTTGCTGCTTTTTTGTTTTCTTTGTTCAATAAACTTTTATTGGTATATAAAAATTAAAAAAGCAAAGCATGTACATCCATTACAGGTGGCGGTGCTCGTAGTACAGACAATGAGTGATATCAGCACATAGTGTTTAATACAGTAGCACAACAGATTTGCTATTTCCATTTTAGCATGTAGTTATTAACCTTTGCGATCATTTGTTGACGTCCACCACCTGGTGGATAAATGAGCCAGTCTAGCTGAGCATACTGGTTTTAACCAAGGTTTTGGAGAAGTTTTAGCAGGAAAGTATAAAAAGAGAGGCGGAAGATTATGGTAGGGAGAGCTGTTGTACAGTCCTAGTGGAGGGGGACAGTCATGAAAAGGCGGGTAGGGGCAAAAGGAAGTAAGATGGGAAGGTAGGGAGGGAGTTTGGGGGAACTGGAGAACAATTGTGCCCTGGAGTATTACTTTGCATGGAACATGCACTATCGGAAGATAGATTTCCAGGTCATGTGTCTAGCAAAGTTTTATCAAAGTTTGGTGGGAAGAAATTGACAACCCATGGTTTCCATACCTTATTGAATTTGGAGAGGCTGTTGAGTAGTTTTGCAGTCAGCTTCTCGTTGATCATAGTCCAGTGGATCCTGTTTTTAACAGCTGAGATACTCAGGGTGCTTCAGAGCCAAGCGTGGGCTATAACCTGTTTTGCTGCCGTGTGGACATGGGTGAGTAGTCGGAATTCGTATTTATGTCAGGTGGCCTAACATTCAGCAAAGCTTCCCCCGGGGTCAGATGTATTCTTCTTTTGGTGAGGGTACCAAGTATCGTGTTCACCTGAGACCAGAGCCTTTGGGCGATTGGGAACTTCCAGCATATATGGAGATAGTCCCCCCTTGCTGAGCAACCACGGAAGCTATTTGGGGAGGTGTCTGGTGTAACATGGGCCAGACAACTGGGCACCATGTACCACCTACAGGACCTTATAATTGGTCTCTACTGCTGACGCATTGCGGGAGCTGTAGGACGTGGTGGCCCATATCTGTTCCCATGGTATTTAGTCTACCGCTATCCCCCGGTCAGTAGCCCAACTGTGCATGTATTTGTGGGTCGTGGGTGTGCCTATGGAAAGGAGGCTTGCGTATATTAGGGAGACCAGGCCCGGCGAGTGGGGATCGTCTCTACAGCTCCTCTCAAACTCTGTCAGCAAAGGACAACCCACCGGGAAGTGAATTGTGGTGGTAACAAAATGCTTTATTTGTAGGTATCTAAAGGCTTTGCTTGCCGGTAGGCGGTATGTAGTCCGTAAATTGGGGAATGTTTTAAAACCCGTGGGGGTGATAAGCTTGTGGATCTGTGTGGTGCCCGCTATATCCCAATGTCGGTAGGACGGAGCCGACTCCACCCTGGAGGAAAGGAGGGGTTATGTAGAAAAGAAAGGAGGAACATATGGGGAGACATCAGGCCTCCAGAGTATTTGACGCCATCCCATACCCTGAGAGAATGAAGAGTGATAGGGTTAGTCAACGACCGCCTATCTGCATGGAGAAGGTTTTGTATTTGTATTGTATTGATTTGGTACAGAATCATTTTGGAGACTTGGGGTCTGCGACCTTGCCAAATGTACATGAGGAGTTGTCCCTGAAAGACGTTCAGATAATGTGGGCATACCGCTACTGGGAGCACACGGAAGAGGTAGAGCAGTTTTGGAAGGTAGGACATTTTGGTGGCCGCTACCCATCCTAGCCAAGAGAGGGAGTAGGTAGACCAGATGGAAAGCAGAGTTTGGAGTTTACGGCAAAGGGGTTGATAGTTGGCTTCAAACAGGGTGTGATAATCATTAGTGAGGAAAACTCCAAGGTATTTAAGTTTCACTCTTTCCCACTGATATTGAAATGACTCTTGGAGTATCAGTAGGAGGTTTGGGGGAAGATTAATATTAAGGGCTTTTGATTTTAAGGGATTAACGTGCAAACCCGAAAGGGAGATGAAGGATGTGAGGAGGGCTTGGAGATTGGGCAGAGTAACAAGTGGGTTAGTTATTATAAGAAGGACATCGTCTGCAAACATGCTTGATTCATAGTGGTGGCCTGCTACAGGTTGGCCTGTAAGGTCTGGGGAGGTTCTAATAAGGTGCGCTAGGGGTTCGATGGCCAGGGCGAATAAGAGTGGGGAGAGTGGGCATCCTTGGCATGTGCCTCACAGTATCTGGAAGGGTTTGGACCAAAATCCCGCATACCTGACCGCAGCCGAAGGGGAAGTGTAAAGGGCAGCGACCCAAGACCTAAAATGTGGACCGAAACCCCAATGTTCTAAAAGGTGAAAGAGATAGGGCCACAAGATGGAATCGAACGCCTTGCTAATATCAAGGGATAGGAGCATGGAGGGTATCTGCCGCTTCTTTGCCAGTTGGATGAGTAGTGCTATCTCGCCTGCCTAGTGGGGCATAAAGCCTACTTGGTCTTTGTCGATCAGGTTCCCTATTCCCGAGTTCAGCCTGGAGGCCATTATTTTGGCCAGGAGCTTGACATCAATATTAAGGAGAGAGATGGGCCAGAAATTAGAGGGGGCAGAGTTATCCGTGTCAGGTTTGGGGAGCATAACTACTGTGGCGACCAAGGAGTCAGGGCGGAATAAGTGACCTGTACGGATGGAGTTAAAAGCTTCCCGTATCAGTGGTACTATTAAGTCGGAGTAGCTCTTATAATAAGTGGCAGTGTATCCGTCCGGTCCCGGTTTTTTGGAAGCGTTCAGCGATTTTATGGCCAGCGTCAGTTCTGCGTCGGTGATAGGTTCCTCCAAAATGGAGCGAAAGGCATCCGATATGGGGGGTAGCGATAAGATAGTAGGGGATGATCTGACACTGGGTTAGAGGAGGGAGTGGGGGAGTATAAGTCTGAAAGGAAGGAGTGGAACATGTCCACTATTTTGGCTGGGTTGCTAGTGTAGGAAGCCACCGAAACTCTGAGTCTGTAGGGCTGTGTCGTGGGGTCCATTTTGAGTAACCTTGAGGCTAGAAGGGAGTCAGGCTTGTTTGCTTTAATATAGAAAAGGTGTTTTGTGCGTCTGAGTGCATTCTCCGCTCTAAATGCAGATTTAAGTTCTGGCGCGCTACGTCTAGAGCTTTTTTATGTTGTATGGTCGGTTGGCTTTGGTGGGCAGACGAGCGCTCCTGGAATTCGCGTTCCAGGGAATGAAGGCGGGCAGTGTATGTTTTTCTTGAAGATAGAGGCAGTTTTTGATGCAATGTCCCCTGATCACCAGTTTGTGGGCCTCCCAAACTGTCAGCGTGTCTGTGTCCGGGACACATTTCAGGCTAATGTAATCCATACGGTGGTAGCGGAGCGAGGCCTTTAACGAGGAGTCGGAGAAGAGGGAGTCATTAAAGGACTATGAAGGGGTGGTGCCACTAGCTTGGAGGATACCGAGTGGGGATGGGGAAGCAGGGGAAGGTGTTTGAGTAGTCTCATGTTTGTGATTCCAAAAAATAACTGGTGGACAAACAGGCAGTCATTTTGAACCAGACTGATAGGGAAAACAGATCAAGGGGCAATATGCCTCGTGGGTGTCACCACTTGAGCATCAGGGGCCTCACCCAGCTTGGTCAGAGTCCGATCCGGAGGCATGGGTTCTTCGCCGGTGGGATGATGAGCAGTTCCTCCACGGAAGGGCCAGATCGGGAGGTGGTGGCTGTCGGGCCGGTGATCGGCTGCGGCGGGTTGGCAGGTCAGCCGTCTTCTCCAGGAGGCTCAGAGTATTCAGGTGGTGCTGCATCTCATCCAGCGTTGTTCCTGAGTAGGTGCGACCGTTGAGGACGAAGGAGAACCGGAAGGGGAAGCCCCAGCGGTATGGGATGTTGCGGGCTTGCAGAACCCTCAGGAGCGGTTTTATCTCCCTCCTCTTGGCGATAGTGGATGGGGCCTGGTCCACAAACACTTGATATTCATACCCCTGGAATGTCAGCGGGGACCTGTTCCGCGTCGCCTGCAGGATGCTTTCCCTAGTGCAGAAGTATAGGAATTTAGCGACCACATCCCTGGGAGGGCCCGATACAGGTTTCTTGGCGAGGGCCATATGGATTCGTTCAAACTCGAGCCGTACAAGCGGGTAAGAGGGTAGAAGCTCTTGCAGAAGGGCGGTGTCGGTGGCTTGAAGGTCTAATACCGTTTCTGGGATCCCTCGGAAGTGGAGATTGGACCTCCGGGAGCCATTCCCCAGGTCCTCCAGTTTATAATGTAGAGTCAGGTTTTGCATCCCTCAGGTCCCTTAGTTCCTTGGTCAACCGCTCCGTTATTTGCTTGGACGTGGTCTGCAGGGCTTTGTTCAGCATTTTGTCAATCCGAGCCAGAAGTTCCTTGTGGTCAGGGGTGACTCGAGTGGGAGAGGGGGAGCTGGCTCGGCTGTCTCCATCTTCATCTCCTCGTGGTGCAGAGGCCGAACGGGTGAAGGGAGAGGCGCAAGACCGGCAAGGAAGACCGGCCGGCGCCATCTTGAGGGCCGCCCCAGCCAGTGCCTCCTTGATGTTTGGTGGCTTCTGCTTTGATTTGGAGCCGGGCGCGACATGGTTCTGGTGTGGAGGGTGTGGAGGGTGCTGTTCGGCGGTCAGGGAGCAGTTTAGGGTCAGTCTGGAAGGCTGTAGAGGCTATTCGGGTCCCGGCAGGTACGGAGCCGATCTAAGACGCGTCCGTCCTAGCTCGTCGCACACATGTGCCCCTCTTGCTGCTTTTTAAAAAAAAACATTTTGAAGGAGTTATACCCAGGACCGAAAAAAAAAAAAAAAAAGGAAGAGAATAATATATAAATATATATATATATATATATATATATATATATATATATATATATATATATATAATTAGGTAAATGATTATTTGAGCAATGTATCTTCACTCCCTGTTTTAGAGGCACGGCACAACAACAAGTTAAAAAAATCTCAGAAAGTGAGGGTATTTCCTTCTTAGACAGTTGCCCCAGACAGGTGTCTTCTGTTTTCCCTTTGTTCTAGGCATAAATCTATCATTTTGGATTTCCCATTATGTTCTTTCTCTGTGACAATGGTCACCAGTATAAATAGAGGGGTGCATCTCCCCAATGGGGACACAAGCAGCAAAAAAATAAACCTGACTGAGGGTCTAATCTATCCCCAGTCTGCCAAAAACTAAAAAAAGTTTTGCCTAAAGATGCACTTTAATGCTACTGATACTTGACAGATAATCCTGCTAGGGAAATTAATCCCAGTAGTTCAGCACTATTGTATCTAGGGATGTTCAGATACCCAGTGCCATACTCAGTACATGTACAGATACTTTTCCAGCTCCAAGACTAGACTAGAGAAAAATTCAAAAGTTAGGAGGCAGCTGTCATTTGTAAGGAGCACACGGAGCTCCTGGGATTTGTACATCTCTGTTTTAATGTATCATTTTTTTAAATAAATATATATAACTGATGCACCAATACAATTTTTTTACGTACAAGTACTGATACTTGTCCAAGTACTCACAGATACAAGTACTGATACATTTTTGTTTATTGTCATGTGACCGTTTTTTAAAAACAATACAGACTAATGATTTCAGGACAGTAGTGGAGTACCAGAGCCAGGTCCTAGTTGCAACCGCTGCTACCCTGGTAGTTCTCGTGAAAATGCCAAGTATCGGCACTGGTATCTGTACTGCTATCTGAACATCCCTAATTGTAGCTATTGGTTAATTTATTCAGGTAGTGCAGTTAAGCTTACTTTTGATACTAGGCTGGTGTTTTCAAAGGCTATGTGCTGAATGGGCAGTATAAGCAGGGTAGGTCCACATGCAGCACAAAAACTGTGGGTTACCAACCTAAATGTTTATTGTGATGGCTTGATATCTTGGAAAGAAAAGAGTGTTTTTTTCCTAAGTTTTAATAATACATAGATCTTTACTAGCTGCAGATTGGCTGTTTTCCAGGTCAAATTTTAACTTGCTGAATCTGTTTGCTTATCTCTATTTATGTGTAAACCAAGCAATGACACACTGTATAGGGCATCTAGGATTATTATGAGTTTCAGTATAGAATAGCTGATATGAAAGCTCAAGCTGCATTATTCGCAAAGGTTTAATATAGAATACCATCTAATAAAAGAAGATTACAGATAGCTACACACAGCTTTCATACATTCATGCATTCATGCATGTTACTCAGGCAATACAATTAGATGCTGGTTTAATTGATCTGAAAAGTTTCCATATCCTCTGAAATTAGTACTTGTACAGAAACTCTTTGCTCACTTATGAATTTCTGTTATTATTGCTTTTGTTGCTTAATGATATTCTGGTTTCCATGGTGCTGCTGTAGATACAAATAGCTCTATTCATAAGTGAATAGTGCAATTTCTATTATTACAGTAATATTATCAGTAGCATACATAAGCAAATTGTTCCTTTATGATCCTTGACATAGTTAACATTTCCTCTTTAGAAATTAAATGTCATAGATTATCAATAATATTAAATCCTACGCTAAGTTTCTTTACCTATATGATGTTTCATAAATACATTTCACTGTATTGTTACATGGGTTTATATAATTTCAGCTATTTAAAAATAAATGTGTCTCAGGTTATCCCCCAAAAATGTTGTTGTACTTCATGATTCCTTCAAAAAACTACACTGAGCAAATATAGAGGTTACTAATTCTGAACTTTGGTTCTGGAAATAATCTATCCTTGCCTGTAATTCTGATCCAATTACTTTAGTATTTGTGAATTGTTAACCTAGAACAAGTTTGCAGAATAGGAGATAGCTTTCTTAATCTGCATGCTTGTTCTGGCATTGAAGCCAGAGAGAGCCAGACAGCTTGCATTGTCAGAACAAGGTCAGCAATAATGTCCCCTGTATTTCTCTCAGTACAGGTTTTCGAAAGTAATTTAACATCTCAACTAAAATCTTTGTATGTACTCAATTTTAGATACGTTTCAAAAAGATTTTTAATACAATACTTTGCTAGTCAGTATTGTTTGCTTGTCACTGTGTCTCTGTAAGGTACTAGAAGCGTACATACATTTGAAGCCATTATTACTGTTCGGTATCTGTAACATACCTTGGACATTATTTATTAAGATAGCAAAGAGAAAAAGAGTGATGGTGTATAATACCCTAAAACAATGTCACTGCATTTTGTCTTTCCCTTAATAAATAAATATAGTTAATTATCATCTCAGTATACAGTATTGACTGACTAAAAGTAGGCATTGTCCTTAATGTCCTTTGCTATGTATGCGTGTATTAAGCAGTAAGCTACTCTTCTGGCACTCATAGTTTCTTGGAAGAAACAATAGCAGACATTGGGAACACAGAACCCAAGCAACTCTTAGAAACTCCTAGAGAACTCACGTCAAGTCCTCAATGGCCAGGTTGTACTACATACTCTTACATTAGTTGTTCCCACTGCACTGGGTAGCAGGGTCTCACCTCCTGAATTTTCTTGGTCAAGTGTCATCTGTTCAGGGATTGTTACTCAGCAAACATTCCTCATAGAGTCCATAAACATTATAAAGAATGGACCTCTGTGCACAAGGGGAGCTTTTCTGATCAGACTGCCTCTGATGGCTTGATCACCAGCGGATTTCTAAAGTAAATCTACTTTTCTTGCAAGGGCTTTCCCTACATCTTAAGGTAAAAGTCTCCTTGGTCAAGACTTGGTTCTCTTGCAAGTTATCTGGGTGTCCACATCCTACCATAAAAAAAGGAGGCCAGCTACTTTCTCTATCAGACCCAACATAACCAATAGATAAAGAATTTACTTTTGTTAAGCTCTGACACCAGTCACAGCTTTTACAGTCATTGAATAGCCAGGTTATGTTCCCAAGCAATCCAAGCACTCAGATGTATGTATGACCAGAGAAGCTGCCCAATACCTGCTTTATATATGCACCTATAAAGGGAATATATTACCTATTTTTGTCCATGCAAAACTATCCAATCACTGTAAAGAGTTTGTTAATTCTTAGTTTTGGTGCACTAAAGATGGCCCAGTCTGGCTGTCCAAAAAAAAAAAAAAACCAGGAGCATCAATGTGCACGCATCTACTGCATGCTCCCTTTCCTTACGAGATCCTAAGAGATTAGATCCTACTTTCTCAGCTTAGTATGGTAACAGAGTTTCTGTTTTCTGAGTAGTGGAAAGTTCAGGTATCTGATGCTGGTATGTGAAGGTCATTTTGCAGTGAAAGAAAATAATTAGTCTTTCCTAGGAGAGAACCCAGGGTTTCGATGTAAGTACTGAATGGAATTTATCTGTTCTGAGGGAGCATAGGACCAGGACCCCAGATATTGTGGAAGTGTGTGATAGCCTCTAGTGAGTGGGACCCTTAAAGTTCAATTCCTGCTTGGGAAACATAAATAATTGGATCCTCTCTTAAAAATAAGAGTGAATGAAAAAAAAACTCTTAAGCTGTCCATACACCTTACAAATATCGGCTGATTTTCATATGCGACCGTGTTTTCGTCCGATATTCGTAAGGTTGATGGGCAGTGTACAACCGCAAATACTATACAATCGATCAACTTTTGACTAGCCAGCAGGTTAGAAAACTTTGGTCGATCTTACAATTTTCGCACGGTTGGTGGCGTTTCCGTACGTCAAAATTCGTATGATTTACACTGCACATGCGCAGACAAAAATACGTGTGGTCGATTACCGCAATGCGTCCAGGTGCTTTTCTGTTAATTACTGCTAATTGAACTGTGCGATAATCGGGGCAGGATGGGGCCGACGTACGAAAATCGTACGATGGTTCGATCATCGGACAAAAAGTTTTGTCCGATGATCGCAAGGTGTATGGGCAGCTTTACAATTAAAAATGAAGCTCTGGCTGCTATACTCGCCTCCTCATCTGTGCTGTCCTCTGCAGACTCACTAATCCAATGAATTAGCTCTGCTACTCTTCAGGGCTGAATGATGCCCAGCATTATTCAACCCATCTTCTGTGAGCTATGTACAGGCTCCACTCCCCATCCTATGCTCACAGGAGAATGCTCACATGAGTTATGTGGTGTCCTACACTGCAGCATTTAGGATCCACACATCACAACCAATGTCTTTGGTCACTGTACCAGACCAAAAACACCTTCTAAAAAGGAATGTTGAAATATTTTTTGTAGTGCTGGGAGGTCTCCAAGGGGGGTGGGGGAAAATTATGGTTCTTTAAAGGAGTGGGTCCTCATGCTCAGAACTGGGCTTTAAACATCAAGGAAAGTGATTTTTCAACACAGGGGGCAGCAAGTCATATTTGCTATAATTTGTGTCCCTTTTTATATAAATAAAAATGTTTGTGGTTGCTTGGAATGGCTCAATAGTGTCCAATCATTGTAACCAATGCAACCAGATTGAGCTGCGTATGTGGACCAATAATGAATATAATCAGTGCCTTATATGACTGAAAATCAACTAGAATTAGCCTTTAAAGTGTGAAAGTCTTATAATATGCATTATTTAAATGGACTTAACTGTAGGTTTATGTTTTATATGTAGATCACCCGAGGTATGCATACTGAGCAAGAGGTTTTTCTACAGTAACTCAGATGTCAGAAGCATTCAGCTTTGTCTACACTGAGTTAAGGCATTTTTCAATATAATGTTATGCTGAAAATTAACTTAAGGAAGTTTGCCTTGTTTTATTAGAAATGATTTAGGCTTAAGGCAGTGTTATCCAGTTCATAAATCACATATTCAGAAAATTCAATAATTCATTCATAAGAATCTGTTGGGAATAAAATACATACCGGTATTTCTTATATGGTTAAAAATACCTTACATGTTTTATTTATTTATTAACATTTATGTATAAAACTCATATTGGTTGCATGCCAACTGAAAAGAAGTCCCATCTGTGCAGAAGATTCACCAGTTAATCTTAAATATTTCTAATTTTAGATATTACACGATACTATATTTCTGTATATATTTATTTTAAAAAAGTGCTTTGATGTGTAATTTGTAATTGTATACTAGCAATTGTGTGGCTGTTGATGTGCATAACAAATTGCCATGAAATTTATTAAGAAGTGAGACACGGGCAAAAAAAAGAAACTCCTCTGTCTCTGTAGAAAACAATGTACAAAGGTGTGTACATTATATATGTAAAAAAAGAAGGAAAAAAGAGAGAAAGGGTTAAAAGCTTAGTATACCTTTAATAAAAAGGTGGTAAATGCAGCATCATTTATCCTTTGATCAATGTGCATTTACTAAATCTTTGCAATGTATTCTGCAGAGCAGTAAACTGTAGCTGTAAACTACCAATCATCAGATATGTTCCAGGATGTATTTTCAGAGAATTTGATCCAAGCATCCCATCTATAATAGAAGCGTTGCTGGTTGTTTTTCATATTTACAGCGTGAGGAGACTCTATGTAGAACCTCCGCTATGGTGGGTATAATCATAGTTCACCATTCACTGTCAATTGGTGAGTCCCGCAGAAAATAGTATATGCATGATGGTGGATCTATACTGGGGAGGATATTGGTTTGTAGAAATACTAAGTAGGGCCATTTCAGGAGTGGGCTTAGTAAGAAAAGCAGTGAAGGTGGCCATAATTGTAAACAATCAATGCCAGAAACTGGTAATGCTTTTGCAGTACCAGAAAATATGGAGCAAAGTTCCAATCTGGCCACAATCACACCAACAGTGTGGTGAAGATGTTGGACATGTTTTTGATAGTCTATAAGGAGTAAAATACCATCTAGAAATTATTTTCTGGGAGACCCCCCAGTGATCAATGCACCAAGAGTGGGAAGCATTATTATGAGTCACCTCTTCCCTTTGGAGGTTAGAAAATGTGAGATTTAAATCTGTCTCCCATTTATGCATTTGCAAAGTTTTCAGGAAGGTGGATATATCATTGAGAAAATTATAAAATGTAAAAATCCCTTCTTTAGAATGAGGAGCTTGATGAAGTAAATCCCAAGCTTTAGTGGGTAGTAGGAGTAGTAGTGAGCTATTTGAGGTACAACAATGGGAAATTCGGGCAAAGCGGTATTTATCTATGGGGGTATTAAGGCAAGCAGGTGCATGTAGATAGTAGATACCTAGTTTCCACCAGGAGGATAAGTTAAGATGTGAAATAAGTATTTCATATGTACTTAAAGGAATGGGGACTTCGGATAGGGGGATATTAGACACATTATTACCAATGAGACGGGTCCAAGCTTGCAGGGTGGAAACTATAGAATGGTATTCTGGAAGCTTAAGTTTTGCATTCAAAGAATGGGCAAATTACCAAGCAATAAGATTGCCTTTTGGTACAAAGGTTCTTCCATAGCTGTCCATCATTTTTTGAGAAGGGGATTGGAACCAGGCTTTAAGTTGATCTATCAGGGAAGCCTGATAGTAAGCATTGTTGTCTTTTGGCATTTATGACGCCAAAAGAAGGAACGAGACACCCTACTTTTTCCCCTTATATATATTAATAGAAGGGGATGACAAGTGGATACCTAGATAGGTAATCGCCTGGTCAGCCCAAAGAAATGGATATTGCTGTTGAAGAGTATGTTTTAAAGAGGAGTTTAAATGTATAGGTAATGTTTGAGACTTCCCTTCATTAAGTTTATAATGAGAAATTAGATAAATATACCTGTGCAGAGGGTTTAGAATATAGAGCCATAATTGCCAACAGAATGCTGCCTTTTAAACCATATTTTTGAAGTCAAAGGGACATACACTGAGTGGACAGATTATTATGACCACCCCATAAATACTTTGTTGGGCCACGAGATGACTCCACGAGATGACTTCGTTGGGCCGCCTCGTGACTCCATGAGATGTTGAAAGGTGATGCAAGGAATCTGACACTGCACTGTTGCCCTTCTGTTGTCTTGTACCAGTCTTGCCACTCTCCGTTCTGACTTACATTGACTAGTCGCTGACGGCCACAATTCGCACGTTCAGACCCAGATTTTCGTCTGACAGTCCAGTCTTTAAACACTTTAACAACAGCTGCTCATTTAATGAATTCTGCTGTTTTGCTGATACTCGCTCCATGGCTCCGAGCGCCAGCAATCATCCCACGTTCAAAGGCTGTTAAATCGCATTGTTTACCCATATCTTCAGAAAAAAAGCACTTCTACTGTTGTGGTAAACAACCTGCTTCCCTATTTATAATGGCCTGGCCCTCTAGCAACTTCAGCGTGAAATTATAGCTAATTTGCCTACAAACGTCAGGTGGTCATAATAATCTGGCCACTCATTGTATATCCCCAGGGTTCCATTTCAATGCCTTCTCTGCATCTAAAGTGAGAAACAGAGAAGGCAATCAATTTAACATATTTAATTAAATTTAGCCTCCTTCTTGTGCCTTCCTTTGACAAAGCCTACTTGATCTTGGGAAATAAAGTGTAGGAGTAATAGGCAGCAGTTTATTGGCAATTATTTTTGTGTATGTTTTATTGTCAGTATTTAAAAGCAAAATAGGCCTTACATTTTGTGTAATAACTGGCTCCTTACCTGGTTTGGGTCGTGGAACAATAACCGCTCTCAACATTTCAGGCGGAAAAGAAGAGGAGGACGCAGCTAAATTAAAAATAGTTTGCAAGTTGGGGGTTCATTGATCTTAAAATAATTTGTAATGATCACTGGAGAACCCATCTGCTCCAGGGGATTTATTTGATGGGAGATGAACGATGGCATGGGTTATCTCTTTCTCCAAAAAGGGGTCATTTAAATCTGCAAGTGTTTCTAATGTAAATTTAGGGAGGCGTAATGAATTCAGAAAACCTTCTATAGAAGCTGTCTCAGGTTGTAGGGTGGAGGAGTCATTCTTAAGATTATAGAGGGAGGAATAGTATGTCTGAAATGCCTCTACAATCTCCTTAGGATTAAATAGTTTTTGTTTAGCAGAAGGGTGAATCATATAAGCCAATTTAGTCTTGGATTGTCTATTCTTTATTATGTTTGCCAATATTTTTCTATCAGGTCTGTGTTCTTTGATGAGTAAGTAGATTTTAAGGTAGTGAATAGCCAGGCATGTTTAGAGGCAAGTAGAGAATGACAATCCTGCCTAGCTTCCAAAACGTCTGATAATGTCTTATCATCGAGGAAACTTTTATGTGCCAATTCTAAATCCCTAACACACTTAGAAAGAGAATCAAATTGTTGTGTCCTTGTGTCTCTTCTCTCTGGCTCCCAATTAAATTAATATTCCCCTGATAAATGCTTTGTGTGTGTGTGTTCCACAAAATAAAGGGTTCTGCAGTTGAGGCAGCATATATCGAGAAGTCAGTGGCGGACCTAAGGAACAATGTGCCCTGGTGCAAGATTTGTGCCCCCCCCCAAAAAAAAACCCCCACAAAAACAGCGCTCTCCTCCCGCAGCGCTCGGCCGGTTTTCACTTTCTATCCTGCCCGCTGGGACACAGAGCAGCGCCCAGCGGGGAGGAAAGAAAACAGGGATACTTTAATTTTTAAACACTTTTTTTTTGTACACTAACCCTATTGGTATTACATAGGGTACTAACAAGACAAGCACCCTGTGTAATAGCAGATAGGGTGTGACAGGTCCTCTTTATGGAGGCATCAGCAGTCTTTTAGACTCCTAATGTCACCTAGAGACCCCAAACAAGCTGAGGAAGCAGAGATCTGCTTTCCCAGCTTCTTGTCCTGGCTCTGAGAGATGGAGACTGTGTACAGTGACACCGGAAGTGATGTAATACACAGCACTTCCGCGTCCAGTGATTGGAGAATAGATCAGCGGCTGGAAGCGGCTGAATCTCTCATCATTGCGGGAAGACCCACTGACCCAGTGGCCGCTGCGGGGGTACCACAGTGGTTCTTCTGCCAGCCTGTGTTCTAAAAACGTAGACAGTGCTGCAATCTGCACTTTGAGGGTACTACATGACAAGTTCTTTTCCACACCATCCTGTAGAAATTCCAGCACTGAAACCACTTTAGTGAGTTTCCAGTGATCCCCGTCTGCCCTCCATGCGGAATAAACTTTCCACACCTTGTTGTATATTGCCAAGGTTGAAGGCTTCCGACTTGATATGAGGGTGGAAACCACCCTGTCTGACAGACCTTTCCCTAACAGCAGGTCCCTCTCAGAAACCAGGCTGTTAGGGTCAAATAGTCTAGGCGTGGATGAAACGCCGACCCCTGAGGCAGTGCCTTGTATTGAAAGTGTAACGTCTGTCCGGGCCCCTGTATTGCAAATCTTAGCAACCTCTGAGCTTCCTCCACCATCGGTATATGAAGGTACGCATCCCTTAAGTCTACCGTGGCCAGAAACAGACCTGGGAGTAATAATTCCCTGATCGTGTAAATTGACTCCATCCTGAACCTTTTGTAGCACACAACTTTGTTCAGGGGCTTCAGGTTCAGTATAACCCTGAATCCCCCATACGTTTTTTTCCTTAGGAATACGTGCGAGTAAAACCCCATCTTTTCTTTCATTACTGGCACCGAACAAATTACTTCTTGATGTAGAAGGTTTTGTATTGCTGACGTCATATCCGCAGATTTGACAGGATCTCTGGAAATCTGGAGGGAGGGATTTGCAGTAGCTCTATTCTGCAACCTCTGCATATCAGATTCAGAACAAACACGCTGTCTGTAATACTGCCACTGCGTGGCTATCAGTCAGACCCCTCTCCAGAATAACTGTGCGGAATGACTGAAAGGAGGACATCATTTCTTCCCGCATGCAATCCAACAGATTTTTGAACATGCTGGAGGATTCATCCTTAACCAGTTCCCCGATGCAAGATTGGAATAGGGGTTTTTTGGATGTGGAGGAATACTTCTTATTGCATTGCGCACATCTCTTATTACTTGATCGATTTGCTGCAGTAGCCCTCTGCAAGACAAAAACGACCAAGCCATGTTAAAACCAACAGCCATCTGCCAACACTGTGTCCACCCCATTTCTCATGCCCCCAACACTGAGAAATAACCGGTAAAAGGAATGGGGAACTCCCCCTCTCTTACCTTAGAGCTGCCGGCACCAGGATCCCCCAGATCAAATGATGCCATCATGGTATTTGAGTCTCCAGCTGGGCCCCCTGGCCCCTCCGACTCCAGCTCCTGTGCCCCGCCACTGGTGCCCCCCCTTGCTTGTGTGGGCACCGCAAGGGCCTTGCAACCCACTGCTTCAGCTATGTTGGCCATCTGTAGCGTGGCCGAGCGGTTGCTGCAGCTTTGAAACGCCGGGTCCTATGACCCTCGCACCCGGAAGTGACATCAGACGCCCGCGCCGCGTGACGAGCGTCACTTCCGCCCTTGCAGCACGTCTCCTGAGAATTCTCTCTCCCTGTCTCCACGAGGGCCGCCAGACTGTACACTTCCACCAGCCGACCGCCGCCGCACAGAGACCCGGGGGATGCCGCTGTAGTCACCACAGATCTGCAGGTAGGAGAACACGCCATACACAGACACCTGAAGCAGGGGTTTATGGACTAGGGGAACTCCTCTGAGTCCGCTACACCAAATGGCCTAGTTGTCCTGCATACTCTTATGCCGGGAAACCACAGGCAGACAAATACTTTTTTGGACAGTTGGGGCTGTCCCGGAAGCCCCCCTTCATGGATACCCCAGGTTCACTGGCCCTCTGCTGTACCATGTTGGGGGGAAGCCCCTGATCACTAGCATGTAGGCCTAGGAAAAAAATAACAAATGTTACGATGTCCTGCTCGGCCGGAGGAAACACAAAATAACTGAAGTGTGCTAGGCTGGGACTCTTTTTATTCTAGGTGTGGGTGATGTGTTTCCTGTTTCCGGTGGGAGGAGCCGATCTCTCTAATGCTGTCCTCGAAGGTGACTAGAGAAAAAGCCAGAGGGTTTAATAACCCTTTAATACTCACCTGATCCCTGGAACAACCGACAAGCGCAGCGTCCCGACTCTCATGCTGTCATTATATGCATACAGATCATGCCAGTTACTATTTAAACCGGCGCACTGTGTGCAGCTTCTGAGAAGATATGCTATTAGCGTAGCGGGGAAGCCTGCTGCGCATTTTGCATCGCTCCCGTTACGCTAATATCGTATCTTCTCAGAAGCTGCACACAGCGCACCGGTTTAAATGAACCGGTGCAATGAACCGACACTCCTGGAGCAGAGACTGGGGGCCCACCGGCCACAGGATACGGAGCTATCCAGCGGCCGGCAACTGTGCTGGGCCCCCCCCTGGCTGAGGCCCCGGTGCTCCCACACCGCCCGCACCGGCGGTAGTTCCACCACTGCGAGAAGTATTCCTTCAATTGCTCAGATATGCATTCACGATTATGTGGATTGGAAAGTAAGGAGACATTATTCCTCCATAAAGGGTTGCAGGCTGCTCGTGAAGAATCTGCGATAAGTAACGTGATCGGTGCGTGGATATTGCAAATCTTGGTCCTATTGCAAATAAATCAATCCTGGAATATGTTTTGTATGGAGAAGAAGGAGAAGTCCCTGTCCGAAGGGTGCAGGCAATGCCAAATGTCATAAAGGTAGCTGTTTTTGGAAGGAATTTAGATCTGTTTGGTCTAAAATCACCATAGATAAGAATATGACCTTTGCGTACCTCTGCCATTTTTGATAGCTCCCTTTCCTCAAATGTTTGCTGTTTCTTATTAGGTGCATATACATTCACAAGGATGCAGCAAGTTGCATTGATATCACATGTTAAAATTAGGAAACGGCCATTAGTGTCAGACACCGATGAGTATAGAGTGAAAGACACCATATTCTTGATTACGATGAGTACACCTTTTTTCTTTTTGGAAGCATTAGAAAAAAAGGTATCTGGGAAATTTTTGTTGTTAAAAGGAGGAGCTTTATCTGCCTGAAAGTGGGTCTCATGGGCACACAGGATATCACAAGAATGACGTTGGGTTTCTTCCCAAAGAATATTTTGTTTTAAAGGGCTAGTCAAGCCTTTGGCATTGTTTGAAAGGATTTTGATATTTAGTTACATAGTATTTGAGGTTGAATAAAGACATAAGTCCATCAAGTCCAACCTATTGCTTTGATGTTTGCGTATGTTTATACATACACACACACACACACACACACACACACACACA
>NW_017306535.1:1350803-1395369 GCF_000935625.1 Nanorana parkeri
TATATATACAAAAATCTGGCCTCCACACAATGTAGGGATATGTCATTCAACTCATTTGGGGGTTCAAAGGGGCTTCCATAGGTCAAGAGCCGAACAGGGCCAAGTAAACCAATGTGACATTTGTTACTATGTATAGGTACGAGAGGACAAATAGTGATCAAGCAACAGTGCTTATAGGTCCTCAGGCCAGATGATCATCAGGAGTAAACAAAAGACCCCACTTTTGTAGGAGCTGAAAACCAATGTCGACTTCATTGATGATGTGGGTCTTTATATTCCTCCTTACTAGGATCTTTGTAACGAAGCCCCATTTGTATGCTACCTTATAGTTGCATAGGGATTTTGTAATAGGATGTAAGGCTTTCTGTGATTGGATTGTGGCCTGTGACAATTGTTGTAAAGTAAAATATACTTAACCCAATAGTCTGAGCAGGTGTGTGACACTGCAGCTGTCACATGCCGGCTCTATAGCTCAAGAACTCACACTCATAACTCAAGCTCATGGCTTCTCCCTGCAGAGAGCAGTGTCTGTCAGCCACTGCCCCTTACTGCTGAGTCACATTCAGAGCTCCATTCAGCAGGGAGCATGAGCTTTGCTGTTTGCAGAACTATAGGTCTGACTAAGTAGGGGGCCTGTAAGACCTCTGCAATGGGTTCACTGCTTCCCTACAGAGTGCAAGGGTCTCACTTGACAGCTGCTGGAAGGGGACTGGCTTTTCTACTCAGGCAATGGTTGCTTTAGAAAGAAAATTAACTGTAAGACATTAAGCACTTTTTGTTGTGACATTTTATTGATGCACCTGGAATATACAGTATATAGCTGATTTAAATAGTTATTTCTTTTTATTATCATAGTTACTTTTGATATATAAGACCAGTGCCTTAGGGAGTTAATTAAAATTGGATATCAACTGTGTTATGCCACCTTTGCTTACCTGACAGCATCACTACAGTTCAGAGGGGTAGCACAACTCAAAACAATCTTCTTTCAATCACACTTGCTGAAATTACCCATCAGTGCCTGTCAGGAAAACTTCCTCTTAATGGGAGACTAGATCCCGTGCTCAGCCTCTTCCATCGATTCTACTACTGGAACACAATTCAAAACTCTACAATTCAAAACTCAACCAACTTTGTTGATGTGAACAGCTTTCACATTTACATGGCTCTCGGGTGTTAAAAACCTGTCTGCTGATGAACAGACTTAGGCTCTTTCCTTCTGAGCCAACACAAAAAAATCTACAACCTCCTTGTGTTCAGTCCCTGACATTAGCAGGTGTGCGAATCCAATTCCTGTACCTGTCAACTAGCAAGGTTCTAATAGCATTTTGGGTTGGCTTCACACCTACACGGGAAGCTGCCCAAATCCCACCAGTCATGTAGGCATATAATAACCTGTTACCTCTTTACAGATGCTTGTGTTAAATAGATAAAATATCTGTTAAAAACAACAGACATATAATCTTTCTGGAAGAGCTTCCAATAATCAGTTATTGTCCGCATGTTCCTGTTGTTTCCAGTGCGTTGTTTTAATGAGGTAAAACGGTGCCAATCTTAATAGGTGCCATGAGATACTGTCTATGCTTTTTTCATTTGGTAATTAAAATGTGGCTGTTACTGGTTAACTGTGCTATACCTGATGTAATAAATAGAAAAACCATTTTAAAATGCATAGCTTCTTAAAACAGGTTTCTGTGAAAATCCTGCTTCGTCTCTGTGGAATCCACATCAAGGACACATATAGGCAAGATAAACAGAATAAATGGAATAAATGGAATACAAAGTGATACTGTGGATCATACTGCATAAATAACCTTGATGGTTTCTTGTTGTTGGCTAGCAATTAGATAGAGTTGATGCATAATCACAGAAGAAAAACTTCAGGCATGAATAGCATGTTTATACAAACAATGCACTCTTACTTAAAGTTTGAAAGTATGAGAATAAGCTATCACAAAACAATTTCTACAATGACCCTTTGATATCAATCCCTAAGGCACATCAATTTAGACATAAATTAATGCTGCTTTTCATCATGTTAAAATGATTACTGATCTGCCTTACAAACCCTAGGGAAATCCAACTCTTTATTGTATTGTGTTGTCAAATAATACATTTAATGTGATTAACTCTTAAGTTTTTGAAAACCTTTTCTTTTTCTCATCACTAAGGACAATGTAGTTGTAACAAAGACAAATATCTAGTATAATATGTTTATCATGCAGTTATAGCTCTATCTATCTATCTATCTATCTATCTATCTATCTATCTATCTATCTATCTATCTATCTATCTATCTATCTATCTTAAAATAAACTGACATAGTTTTTAATCCCTCCCCCTACTTTAAACAAAGATACAAAAATAAGTTTTGGCTATACATAAACTTTAAGTACTCCTACCTATTTTTTAAATGTGATAAGCTTAATAATAATGCAATATCTTTAACCAGAATCTAACATTAAGAGTCCTATCACTTGAAATGGGAATGGTGATGCTAGTATCCTAAACAAGTTGGTGCAAAAGTGTACAGATATGAATGAGGACAGTGTACATTTACCCACTATAGTTGGAATGTTATTATGTCTAAATAAAGTTGTCAAGATAAGAAGATGATTGTCTTGTGTCCATGAGCACCTTTAAATGTAATCATTAAAGCATTAAAGTGACACTAAATTTAAGAATTAAATCTTAAAATGCATTCAAGTATCATAACTCTTAACAATAGTGTACCTTATGTGTGCATCATGCAGCTGTAGATCCTCAAATCATCTCTGAATTTGTACTGACACTGTCCTTCCTTCTGGAGGGTGGCTACTTCATGGTCCTTCATGGTCACTGAGTGTGTTATAAAGTAGCCACCACTGTGGTGGCTACTTTACAACATACAGAGGGACCATGGGGAACAAAGGTAGCCACCCTTCAGAAAGAAGAACAGTGTCGGCACCGATTCAGAGTTGATTTTAAGATTTACAGTTGAGTGACACACAAATAAGATACAGTATTGTTAGTAATTAAGATACTTGAATGCATTTTTTAAGATTTAACTCCTGAGTTTAGTGTAACTTTAATGCTTAACGTGAGCTTATGGATAATATATAGCTACATCCATTCCCCTGTACTTTAAATAGTTAAGCCACACAATATTTTGTGTCTGAGTCTTTAGAACTGAAAACGTCGATGTTGTTAAGCTGCTTACTGTTTTGTACTTAATAGACATTTATACTCATTGTATGCTATTCTGGATATTGTTGTGCTTGTTATTTATAAAATCTTGTTTGCCTTTTACTTTGTATGCCATAATTTCCATAATTCTGTACACTTTTGCTTTTGTGGTTATTTACTTTGTTACATATCCCTGCTATTTTACTGTTTACTTTAAGTGTCTGGTTTGCTGCTGTTTGACCATGAGTGAATGCACCATAAATCGAATGCTATTTGTTGACATTTAGATTTCTTTTCTGCCAAGGACTTTTGTATTTGTGAACTGCGTGTTATGCCGTTATATTGTATCATTTTCTGTGAAGTTTGTAGTGTAGTCTAATGGCTTGCATTCAGTTCTTGTGTGATGTGCTTTTAAAGACATGCCACTGGAATTCCTGGGAAGTGCACATCTGCTAGTATCAGCCAAACATTTCCCTAACCTTTCTTTCATTTAAAAATGGATCATACTGCATAAATAACCTTGATGGTTTCTTGTTGTTGGCTAGCAATTAGATAGAGTTGATGCATAATCACAGAAGAAAAACTTCAGGCATGAATAGCATGTTTATACAAACAATGCACTCTTACTTAAAGTTTGAAAGTATGAGAATAAGCTATCACAAAACAATTTCTACAATGACCCTTTGATATCAATCCCTAAGGCACATCAATTTAGACATAAATTAATGCTGCTTTTCATCATGTTAAAATGATTACTGATCTGCCTTACAAACCCTAGGGAAATCCAACTCTTTATTGTATTGTGTTGTCAAATAATACATTTAATGTGATTAACTCTTAAGTTTTTGAAAACCTTTTCTTTTTCTCATCACTAAGGACAATGTAGTTGTAACAAAGACAAATATCTAGTATAATATGTTTATCATGCAGTTATAGCTCTATCTATCTATCTATCTATCTATCTATCTATCTATCTATCTATCTATCTATCTATCTATCTATCTATCTATCTTAAAATAAACTGACATAGTTTTTAATCCCTCCCCCTACTTTAAACAAAGATACAAAAATAAGTTTTGGCTATACATAAACTTTAAGTACTCCTACCTATTTTTTAAATGTGATAAGCTTAATAATAATGCAATATCTTTAACCAGAATCTAACATTAAGAGTCCTATCACTTGAAATGGGAATGGTGATGCTAGTATCCTAAACAAGTTGGTGCAAAAGTGTACAGATATGAATGAGGACAGTGTACATTTACCCACTATAGTTGGAATGTTATTATGTCTAAATAAAGTTGTCAAGATAAGAAGATGATTGTCTTGTGTCCATGAGCACCTTTAAATGTAATCATTAAAGCATTAAAGTGACACTAAATTTAAGAATTAAATCTTAAAATGCATTCAAGTATCATAACTCTTAACAATAGTGTACCTTATGTGTGCATCATGCAGCTGTAGATCCTCAAATCATCTCTGAATTTGTACTGACACTGTCCTTCCTTCTGGAGGGTGGCTACTTCATGGTCCTTCATGGTCACTGAGTGTGTTATAAAGTAGCCACCACTGTGGTGGCTACTTTACAACATACAGAGGGACCATGGGGAACAAAGGTAGCCACCCTTCAGAAAGAAGAACAGTGTCGGCACCGATTCAGAGTTGATTTTAAGATTTACAGTTGAGTGACACACAAATAAGATACAGTATTGTTAGTAATTAAGATACTTGAATGCATTTTTTAAGATTTAACTCCTGAGTTTAGTGTAACTTTAATGCTTAACGTGAGCTTATGGATAATATATAGCTACATCCATTCCCCTGTACTTTAAATAGTTAAGCCACACAATATTTTGTGTCTGAGTCTTTAGAACTGAAAACGTCGATGTTGTTAAGCTGCTTACTGTTTTGTACTTAATAGACATTTATACTCATTGTATGCTATTCTGGATATTGTTGTGCTTGTTATTTATAAAATCTTGTTTGCCTTTTACTTTGTATGCCATAATTTCCATAATTCTGTACACTTTTGCTTTTGTGGTTATTTACTTTGTTACATATCCCTGCTATTTTACTGTTTACTTTAAGTGTCTGGTTTGCTGCTGTTTGACCATGAGTGAATGCACCATAAATCGAATGCTATTTGTTGACATTTAGATTTCTTTTCTGCCAAGGACTTTTGTATTTGTGAACTGCGTGTTATGCCGTTATATTGTATCATTTTCTGTGAAGTTTGTAGTGTAGTCTAATGGCTTGCATTCAGTTCTTGTGTGATGTGCTTTTAAAGACATGCCACTGGAATTCCTGGGAAGTGCACATCTGCTAGTATCAGCCAAACATTTCCCTAACCTTTCTTTCATTTAAAAAAAAAAAAGCTCCCTGTTTCATGATACCACTACAACATACTATGCACATGGGCTGGTATCACTGTAGTCAAAGGGCCAGCAAAAGGGTGGTCCATTAGCAAACACCACTTTATGAGAAACTTTATTAAAAACAACTCCTCTATTCATCACCAGTTTTGGATGCAAGACATTACATTTTAATACGTTTTAGCAGTTAAAAAATAATGGCTGATTATAGTTTACAAGGGAAAAGAAAACAACTGGGGTCTTCCTTTAATAAATGTAATCTCAGTGTGTTGCTTTGCTATACCCTGTGCTATTTTACTTTATGCGATGTGTACATAGGCGCACAAATATTTAAGCTGTAAATACAGTTAAGAAGACATTAGTAAGTCAGCGAAAGGTCAGGGATTCTGATTGTAATGTGATATAGTTTTGTTACCTTTCACAGTTTAACTCTGTTTAGTACTATTTTTCTTGTCTTTTCTCAACACCCTACCTTTTGAAAATGTTTGCTATGAAAAGCTCAGTTCTGCTTATCAGCAGTGCTTCAGCTGGCAGATGGCCATTTTAAATCCCTACACTATTTTTCAGAGTGGGGAATTAGTAATTCTCAATATTTTAGACATCACTGAAATTTGCGAATTTTTGTCATTTAACAAGTGCAAGAAGAGGGGCGTTTTTTTCTTTTATTCCTAATACAAATGGTCCTTTATGGCTTCACAGGAACATAAACACTGGTCACTAGATTCTCAGTACCTCATTCAGGTTATCAGAGTTTGGAAGAGCCTTCAGCACTGAGCTACTATTATGATGGTCAGATACATCCAGGAGATTTTTTTAGCCTTGCTGTTTTTTAATTTGTTGTTTAGACTCGTTATTTCTGGTTTCAGAAGCTTTAAAAAATTAGATTCAGAAGGGAAAATAAACACATACAAGCTATTTAACTTTTTATTGACATTAAAGTCTGCCTCCAATAAACACACACACATTGCATGGGTTAAATGCTCGTTTGGCTAGGCGGGAAAGGAGTATGAACAAATACATTTTTATTTTTTTCCTGAGCAGCTGGTGCTTACCTATGCTGTCTGAAAGTCCCAGAATATGTAAAGGCCCTTACTGTCCTTGTGAACAATGCATGACTGCCAGTCCTGCATTGCACATGATTATGTCAGAGAGGTGTGACTGGCTGGGTAGTGAAGTGAAGCAGCTTTTGGGGAACCGGTCATACAGGTAACAAGGGGAAGTTGCAGAAGCAAGAAAATTGGCCAAATGAGCTTTAGGCTGAATTTCATGGCAACCTAAAGTGGGGGCTTTAAGATTAAAAGGAGGAAGGGCTAGGACCATTGTCACATTTTAAACAGGCACTTGTTCTTCTGCACTACCCCTGTGCCCAAATGGTAGTTGGGGAATTGGGGAGGGGATATCGGTCATCCCAACTCATTCATCATTCTTTGAAAGCCTTTCAAAACTAAATAAGCTTCAAAGAATACATTGTAAGCATGACCAGACAGCTAGCATTTTCTAAAGGTGGTCAACAATAGCAGCCCCCATATTTCTCTTAGTACAGGTTTGCTTGAACAGTGATACATTGGGAAATGGACCACGGAGATCTCCATGAATCTCACAGACCAGTTACCGTAATAATTACTACTATGATTAGTATAAATCTCATTGAGCTTTAGTTTTTTAAAACCTTAAATGTGCACCTGTGCCCAGTGGTGTATTTAGGTTTGGGGCTGCTCTAGGCAAAACAAAACTCGGGCGCCCCCCCATGCACAAAATTTACCCCACCTGGCTGTGGTCTGAGGTGGGCTCTGCGGTGGTCTCTACAGGATCTGTGGTGGTCTCTGCGGGGTCTCAGGCTGCTAAGCTCACCATAGACCCCACAGAACCCACCACAGAGCCCGCCACAGATCCTGCAAAGCCCCCCTGAGACCCAGCTGTCCACCAGAGACCTCGCAGAGCTCACCCCAGATTCTGCAAAGCCCCCTTGGGACCCAGCAAAGTCCCCCCACCGATCCTGCTGAGACCCTGCAGGATCTCAGGGGGGCTCTGCAGGATCTGTGGTGGGCTTTGCAGGCTGCAGAGCCCCCTTTGTATCCTGCAAATCCCCCCTGAGACCCGGCAAAGCCCCCCCACAGATCCTGCAAAGCCCCCTAAGACCCGACAAAGCCCCCCACAGATCCTGCAGCATCTCAGTAGGGTTGTGCAGGATCTGTGGTGGGCTTTGCAGGCTGCAAAGCCATCTATGGATCCTGCAAAGCCCCTTTGAGACCCAGCAAAGCCCCCCACAAACCCTGCAGAGACCCCCTGACACCCTACAGGATCTCAGGGGGGTTGTGCAGGATCTGTGCTGGGCTTTGCAGACTGCAGAGCCCCCTATGGATCCTGCAGAGCCCACCAAAGGGTATTGCACAGCACACCTGAGACTCTTTGGTGGGCTGTGCAGAATCTATTCTGGGCTCTGCCAGCACAGTCCTCTTACCTTGCACGGCCTGACCTCTTTAGAACACGGCCTCCTCATCCTTGGCGCCCGACACGGCCTCCTTGTCATCTTCGCCACCCGACTGGAGCTCCGTCTTCGCCCCCCGCCTCTTCCGTCTCAGGGGCCACTCAACAAATTTTTTTCTCTCTTGGGGGCCGCTTGCCAAATTTCCTACTGTAAAATAAAATATAACTATATCCGGTTTGGTACTACAGACACTAATATACACTCACAATAAGGTCCTATTCATATCTGTAGGTTTAGGTGCGATTAGGGATTTCTGCATCAGAAACTTGCGTTTTACTGCATCAGGAATCCCTAATCTGGTGTTCACAAGTGGCAGTAGTCACCTATTCAAGTTAATGATCAGGTGACAGCAGCTCCATGTAAACGCCTGCACACCGCATGTTATGGAATGTGATATGATTAAATGCGGTTAGAAAACACTCTCCCTGGATGCACAATCATTGCGTCCAGGGAGAGTTATTGATTCCTAACCGAATGTAATAATATCACATATCATTACATGCGGTGTGCAGGCGTTTACATGGAGCTGCTGTCACCTGATCATTAACTTGAATAGGTGACTACTGCCACTTGTGAACACCAGATTAGGGATTCCTGATGCAGTAAAACGCAAGTTTCTGATGCAGAAATCCCTAACTGCACCTAAAGATGCGTGAGTGTAGCCTAATACACTTCTGCCAATGCCGTCCCCCGTACACGTTAAAAAAAATACAACCCCTGTACATATAAAATAATACCCCCCTCCCATGTACATGAAGAAATACCCCCCCACACACACACACACTATATATATATATATCTATAGATATAGATCTATATAGATAAAACAACCCCAGTCCATGTGTGCTCCCCCCCTACATGTATGTGTGTATATATATGGGGACACACATGGACTGGGGTTGTTTTCATATATATATATATATCTATAGATATAGATCTATATAGATAAAACAACCCCAGTCCGTGTACCCCTACCACCTATTCAGAGCCCCCTCTCCTGCTCACCTTGTTGCAGGGAGGAAGCTGCGAGGCGGCACGTCTGTCCCGGTCTGTTGGCGATTGATTGATGGTCTGCTGCAGACCTCATCAATCGATCCTGCACAATCCTTTCGCCAGCGTTCACTGAAAGAGCGCTGGCCGAAAGGAGCCGGGTGCCGGCGCAGACTCAGCTACAGGGTCTGCATCCGACAGAGATGCAGACCGTGTAGCTGCTCCCGCAAGTCAGGTACGCGGTCCTCGACCGCGTACCTGACTTGTGAGCTGGCTGCCGGCCACAAAGTACCGGCTCGCGGGCCGGTACATTCGCCGCCCTGCCGGAATCTGCCGCCCGAGGCAAACGCCTTGTTTGCCTCGCGGCAGATACGCCCCTGCCTGTGCCCAGATTATGGACATGAAACTATTTAAATATTATTAACAGTCAGTAAAAGAGCTTTAGATCAAACCACTCCTGATCTCTCTAGCTTCTTTTATTCCTTCTCAAGCATCCTCAAAGATCACACAAGAGTCCAGTTTCAGGTTTAATCAGCTTTCTAACAGCTTTGAAACACCTGCTGGCTGTTTACATTAGAGGGATGACCCCCGTCAAGATCTGTTGTGAAGTTTGAAAATTATTTTCTTTTAGATACAAAGACAAATCTGGGTTGGTTTTAAAGTAGATGAATTGAATTTTTTAAAACTTTTTTTACTTAAGTTTATCACATTGGGGCTGACACGCTCCCTATATGATAGCACAATAGTAGTGGCCCTTAATAGCTCCCCTAAACTCTATTAAAGCTAATCAAGCACAGGATGTGCTTAATTGGCTTTATAACAAGAAACAGTGGCTGGGGAATGAGAGCGGAAATGACAGCAGGAATCATGCATGAAGATCAGTGAATGAACTTCCATCAGAAAGCTGAGAATCGGCTGAAGAAAGGTAAACATACTCCCAGCTGCTATAAGACATATAACATGTCAGTGGCAGTGAAAAGGTTACAGAGTTTGCCCCCGATAGCATTAAAAACCCAGGAGGGAATATGATTATTCACCACACTATGCAAAGCTAAAAAAAAAGTTTGGGCTAGACATAAACTTTAATTGTGTTTTTAGTACACTTTTATAATAACATTTATTTAACATATACACAGCTAAATAAGTAGTTATATATTTCCTGAAAATATCTAGAAAACTGCTATAATGCATCCTGCTTTTCCAATGTCTTTTTACCTATGAAATTGTACAGTAGTTGTGAAAATCCCATTGAGACTCTTATAGGATTCTCAAATACAATTCCACTGTAGGGAAAGGGGAAAAAAGAGACCAAGAAAAACAATAACCGTTTTATAGTGACATTTTCACATGATGTGATCTTGTCATTTATCATAAATATATGCTTTGATAGATAATATTTGTAATTAGGTTACAAACTGACCTTTGTAATATCATCATGCGTATCACAGAAAGGATGAATGAAACATTTCTCTTACTTGACAGGCCATTTATAAAAACTTACCCTGTGATTTAAAAAGAACAACATTCTTGCACATTGTAATCACAGTTCTGCTGAGTACCGTTAAGGCTCCCTTCACATCAATGCTCTTAGTCTGCAGTATGTATGCATTTTTTAGCACATACAAACTGCAGTTAAAGGAGAACTATGAGGTGAGTGATTTCCACTCATCCTCATAGTTAGAGGCGACCTGTGACAAAGAAGCTGTCACAGGTCGGCTCTATTGATCGGGAAGTGAGCAGAAACATGCACCGATCCGTTCACTTCCCGATCGTCTCCCTGCAGTGAGCGGTGACTATCAGTCATCGCTCTCCACAGGGATTCCCCTCTCTGATCCTCCGGCGCTAAGTGGAGGAACGAACAAGGGAGGGGCGGGCTTTGCCTCTAGATAGGCAGAGCCAGCTGTCACTCACGCAGCTGGGTGGATCTCGACAGTATTGTTGGGATCCGTCCCATCTGCTGCGCTTTCAGTATATAGCGATCTGAGCTTTGAGTCATGGGAGGAGGTTAGTATATGTCCTCCTGTGACCCTAAAGAGAACTATAGGGAGAAACACTTGCCCCATAGTTCTTTTTTAAAGATTTTTCTTATTACTGTCAGTAGATATGTTCACATGCGATGTTTTAAGCGGACCTTTACACTCAAAAATGAAATTCTACCAATGTATCCCTCTATGTATGAAGACTAATAATAACATAGACATGTCAGGTGTAAAATGCTGTGATTTTGAGATACTTACACATGCAGAGCATTCACTTACTGCTTTGAAAGGACAAAACGACTTTGGTTTGCCAAAGCAATACACACTGGGATTTCCTTGTCATCACCAGAGCATTGCTGGGAAATCTCATCTGTAATCTCATGAGATCTCAGTGAAAGGCATTTTCCTCACCTGAGATGATGTGCATGGCAGTGGCGGACCTAAGGAACAAAGGGCCCTGGTGCAAGATTTTTTTTGCCCCCCCCCCCCAAACAAAACCCACAAACACAGCGCTCTCCTTCCGCAGCGCTCGGCCGGCTGTCACTTTCTCTCCTCCCCGCTGGGACACAGAGACACAGAGAAGCGCCCAGCGGGGAGAAAAGAAAGCAGGGATGTGCCGCTGTTTCGGCAGAAAAATGGCACTTTCGGCATTATGCCAAAAGTGCAATTTTCGGCCAATATGTTTTGGCGGCCGTTATATGGTGCATCCCTAATATTTACAGCAATGCAGAATGGCACAGGCTATAGAGGACTACACATCCCAGCAATACTTTATATAACAATAGCATTTCTGTATAAAGTACTGCTGAGATTTGTAGTCCTCAGCAGACGATTGCTTGTAAGTCATACAGCAATCGCCTGCTGTTAAAAGCGGTACCAAGAGCACGGCTGCCGAAGCAGCCGTGTTCTTGTTTTAACCACTTCTATGGGCCGCGGTCTATAGACATACTGCGACCCAGAAGTGGTTAAAGTGACATTAAAGTAATTTTTTTTTATCCCTCCCCCCAATGTTAATGTTAGCACTTACCTTAACTGATGTCTCCTAATCCGATCTTCTATCCTGATGTTATCATCTGTCCCTCCAGCGGTGACTCCGTTCCAGCACAGACTCCTCTGTCATTGCTGGCACTTCCTGTCCCACGGTGTCTGCATGCAGGTGCATGCGTTCATATACTTACCTTGTGTCTCTCCTCATCTCCCGCCCGAAATTCCAAACTGCGCATGCACCTGCCCCAAGATGCTTTGTGGCCGCCCGAGCAGTTTGGGATTTTCGGACAGGAGCGCGCAGGGAAGACGGGGTAAGTTTAAACCGCTGTTAAAGCGTTTTGGTTTAAAAAAAAAAAACTTTTTGCATATATCTACTGCTTGCTAGCCTTATACATATGCAAAAAAGCCAGAGGGTTTAATAACCCATTTAAAGGTCACCTGATCCCTGGAACGACCAACAAGCGCAGACTCCCGTCTCTCAGGCCGCCAGAATATGCATACAGAGCGTATTCGAAACGATTTAAACCGGCGTGCTGTGTGCAGCTTCTGAGAAGATACGCTATTAGCATAGCGATGAAGCCGGCTGCGCATTTTGCATCGCTCCCGCTATGCTAATAGCGTATGTTCTGCACACAGCGCGCCGGTTTAAATAGTAACCGACACGCTCTGTATGCATATTCTGGCAGCGTGAGAGGATGAACACTGCGCTTGTCGGTGGATCGGATCAGGGGAGTATTAAAAAAAAATGTAAAAGAAAATTATTATATGTTAAAAAGTCACCTTACCTTAGCCTGGACGCAGCCTTCTAAACAGGCACTGTAGAGGACAGACGCCGCAGGTCTGTTCACCCCTGCGACCGGCCGGGCCGGCGGCCCCGGCCCCCCCTCACTACGCCACGGGCCGGGAGTGCCGGTGGAGAGACCGGGGGCCCGCCGGGCGCTGGATACTGATCCGGCTGCTGGCAACTTGCTGGGCCCCCCCCAGAGCCCGAGGCCCTGGTGCACCAGCACCGGAGGTAGTTCCGCCACTAGTGCATGGTCTAGTTACATGTGCCAGAAATCCAGGAAGTAAAAGGAGAGCTAGTAATCTGCACTTAGTGATCATGACCACTGTCAGAAGACTGGGACAGAAAAGTGAAATAAGGCATGCACAGAATACAATGCAGGCAATTATCTTGAAGTATGTGTTTATAGATTGACATTACTAAACATTTCTAAAGGTGTGCTTTAACATGTTACTATTAAGTCTCTAATGCCTTTTGGTATACAGTATATTTCAGAAGAAGGTTCCTGGCTGTGCACAACTGACCTTTGATATCCTAAGAAATAACAAAATAAAATTACTCCGCCACTATGAAAAAGCAATTCCCTGGAAGAAAAGTAATGAATGCTTACCTGTACTGCTGTCCATTTCACCAAACTGCATTGAACTCTATTTTGCAGCAGTTCTAAGCTTGATGGAAAATTAGTTATGTCAGAGGTCTGGTCCCTTGTCCCACTCTATGGTTCCTTCCACTGGCCCATGTGTCCTACTAGAACATAGGGGGTGGTGGAGGAAACCACAGAAAGCAACAAGGGATACCAGCATCTGATACTTCTGAAAGTGTAAATTCTGAACATTCTTCAGCAAAGCTTGGATCTTCAAATAAGCTGAGTTGTGATATGGTCAGCAGAACAGGTCAGCAGAAGAGGTAAGAATTGTGTCATCTACAGTAGTTAGGGATTAGATTTATTTTAAAAGGCTTCCTGAAAATACACAGAATGTGTTTTTTCAGGCTTATACATTGGATGAGTAATAACTCCAGGATAAATACTACAATATTTCTATTTTTTTATGTTAATCATTTTATTCACATTTATTGTGTTTTCAAATTGTTGTTTGGATAAATTATATATCTGGTGCTGTGTATGCTCTGATGCCTGCAAAATACTCACAGCGCTATTGTTTTTTTATTTTCAGGTTTATTCTTTCTTTATTATCAGAAGCTAGTCCTGCCTTCCAACCCACTGAATAAGAGCACAGTTAGCGTAATACATTGTACTTAGAAAAATGGCATTTCATTATTGTATTCCCATTTTTACAGGCAGTGATTGTTGATAAGTAGTTTTAAAAAAAACTGTAGTTCTTTCTCTGAGAATTTATATTTTGCAGCAGGACGGGGTAGCCCAAATTGTCTATTAACAAAGGTCACTTTCTTATGCTTAACAGCCTTTTTCACCTTATCTTTCCTAATGGTTTTAGTGTTTCCAGTTCTATACTTCCTATTTTTTGTTCTTCTTTTAAAAAAAAGGCATTATTACTAAAAAACAAAAGTGTTATTTAAAACAAAAGCATTATTAAATTATTTTCATCTACCAAGTGCATTCAGAATAGACTTGAAAAAGGGTAAGAACATAGCATCAGCATTTTAAATGTCATACAACAGTCCAGAAAAAGTTCCTCTCTGTGAGTTATTTTCAAAGGGGGTCATTTTTAAAGGTTATGTTCCCTCATATTCCCCTTTCATAAGTGTAAAAATATCAAGGTTAATGTAATGCTCAGAGGTGCTCTGCAATTTCTTTTTTAAGACTTATATTTACACTGGTAGCTTGTATTATGTGGGTTATATACAATATAATAAAATACCTGACACATTTAATATACACAGACTATTAAAGGTTCTCCAGGAAAACAATTTACTCTTTTTACTTGAGTAGGAATTCTGTTCAGCGAGTTACATCCCTCAGCTCATTAACTTCCGCTTGATAGCCAAGGGCTGTTTGAAGTCTAAAGAATTATCTGAATTCATCTGTATTTAAAAGCATTGCTTGTTTGGGGAGTTCTTACCACTTATAGAAGTGAATGTCCATCTATGGCAGTCTCACCATTAACAATTTTGTTTCAGTACACATCATCTTTGCATTGTAATGGAAGTTAATGAGCTGAGGACTACAAATCACTGGGGAGTCTTCCTCAGTAAGTAAAGTTACTTACCGTGCTACAATAGAGATGTGCCATTCCTGCCCATGTTGATATGTGCATCCTACCGCTTGATCTAGCAATAAAAAGACATTAGCAGTGCATATGCTAGTGGAAGGCATGAATGGCCTTCTGGGCAAAAATGGCCTATGCTGGGTCGGTTGGTATCTGCCACTGTGCCGCACCACGGGCCATAAACTGGTGGAAGGGGACCTTCTCCATCAGCTGGAATGGGAGCAGCTGTAAGGTTAGAAGTTTTACCAAACTGACATTGAGACACTTGGCTTGGGCGTATAGCACTCCCCCTCTCCTCAAGGGGCCACTGTGAATTTCAGGATCTTCTGTCCCACACTAAGGATAAACTCCTCAGACTAGCTCCATGACACACCAACACACCTTGCGGACTGTATTTATTGAGGTTTATTAATAAAAGGCAAAGCCCTAGATTTTGAACAGGTAGAACTGATAACATAATTTAACAGAAAAACTTGTAGCATGAACAGTAACCTAGTAAATACATTTTCAATAAAATCTTAGGAACTGTGACAATGGTAATAATGAGCATCAGGTAATATTTAACTAAGTGATGTCTGATCATGCAAACATTACTAATACTAAAGGTAGTCACACTTATATTGCAATCCTACCCTATTTGCTACACTACTGGCCTGTAGCTCTAACAATGTCCTCATAACTTTAAGACATTTTAAATTGGAGCACATTTAACACAATGAGAAAGTCACTGGCTTGACAGCCTCTCACCAAACTGATGGATCTCTGTTTCCATTGGCTATTCCCTCTTGGGCCAGAGAAAGGGATTTCCCCTTTTCAGCTATCATCCAGCAGGTCTCCAGACAGCAGGTCTCCAGACAGGTGGGAGCAGGATACTGGTTGCAGCCTCAGCAGTCTCTGAATTCTCTCCCCGTGGTTCTCTAGACATCTGTTCTCCACAGTGATGGAAGCCTCTGTCTCTAATGGCAACAGCAGCGGTAGCAATGTATTTAACCCAGCAGAGCAAAAGGTCAGCAGCACATCCATCCACTTATCAGGGAAGCAGGATAATCTCCTCTGTTTTGGTGTGCTGAACAGAAGAAACCACTAGTCCTTCCCCTCTCCTGCCATGCCGTTTGAGGATTGTAGTTCTGTGCTATCCTGGCTAGCTGTGTCTCAATTTCTTAAGGACTTCACCTTCCCACAATTGCTTTCAGCTCCCAGCAGCATCTAAACTCTGTGTTCTATCCAATCAGAGTCTCTCCTCTTTGTGGTTGCTGAGGGCAGGCTCACCCAGATAATGACAGCCAATGAGAGTTTAGTCAGTTCTTTCTAGCTGTCTATCAAGTGGGAGACTTCAGAAATGTCTCTACAGCCAGTCTTTGCTTAGAACGACAATGGGGGGCATTTATCAAAACTGGAGCAGAGAGAATCTGGAGCAGTTGCCCTCGGTAACCAATCAACATCTCTCTACAGTTTGCTCAGGTGAGATTTGAAAATGAGAGAGATAAGCTGATTGGTTGCATTGCAAATATGCTCCAGTTTTTGTCTGCTCCAGTTTTGATAAATCCCCCTCAATGAATAGCAGCTGCTGCAAGGGTAATTAGGTTCTTTTTTTTTCTTCCACTACAGCAGCTGCAAAAGAGACACCTGCTTAGTCAATAATATTGTTGGAGATGGTGGGGAAGGGTTAGCAGACTTATAGTAAGGTTAAACCCTATGCTTGACCCTGCTAAGCATGGCCCAATGCTGACTCTCTTCCCATTTTGATGTGCCGTAAGGTAAACTTCTTAAACTACTTTTTAGACTTTCCTTACTATTGGTTAAAGGCACAGATGTTGTAGTAGATGCAGATGGTGATACTTGTGGAGGGGTGGAGCATGTAAAGCGAGGAATAAGGAAGAGTGCAGCAGGGTTGGGCCAGTGGGTAGGCAGAAAGGTAGGCCTCCTTGGGCTCGTCAGCAGAAGGGGGTGTAAAGAAGGCAGGACCTGCAAATTGTGCTGCTGAACAAGTTTCCAGCTCATGGAGGGGGTGGGGTACACTTTGGCCTTTTCACCTTGTCAGGTACCTTGTCCTGACACCGAGTTCAGGCCTTTTGCTGCTGACTATTATGATTCTGCTCACAATGAGCCTTTTTTGTTGCATTATCATGTGTTTGCTCATACATGTGGTGCCACTGGCACTTTTACCATTGCTTATACTCTGCATCCAGAGCCTGTAGATCACAATGGTCTTGCTGGCAGCAGAGGCCCAAACTGCAGAGCTCTTTCAATTTGCTGTCTATTAACCCCTTCATGACTGAGGCCCTTTTTTCCATTTTTGCACCCATGTTATATTCCACATTTTAGGCCTGAAAATGACGTAAAACCCCCCAACATTATATATTTTCTGAATATGTTCTACCAAAAACACATACAGTACCTGAAGTCTATACTTTTAATCTTTTTGGATAAGTACTTGCCATCTGCCCGTTGTAAATAAACATATGGACGGCAAGCTCATTCCAATGGCTGTTATATATACAAGCATTTGGCGGCTCTATAGCCGTCCGTTCACTTGAATAGTGCCCAGCAGTGTGTGCCCCCTCCTTCAGCTCCCAGCACCACTATCCCTTGATTCCTAGTCCACTCTGCGGGCCCGTGACTGGCTCAGCGGCTCTCAACATGAAGATTGGCTTTGTTCCACTTGCTGATGCCCTCTCCAATCTCTGAATCTGGAAGTGGTGTGGATTAGATTGCTTCCGAATTCAGCTGTCATTTATCTGTCTGCTATAGCCAGAGAGGAAGCTGGTGAAGCAGATCTCTGCTTAATCAGTTTCTTTGGGGGTCCCCAGGTGACATTAGGCGTCTCTTAAGTCCATAAAGAGGAACTGTAAGTGTGTCTGTGCTATCACATAAGGGCTTTTAAAATGTCACCCATAGGCAATTTTGGGTACTGTCGTTCTTTGCGGTTTCATGAGAACAATTTTAAGGCTTGACATGTTTGTTGTCTATTTACTCGACATGACCTCATCTTTTGATATTGTACCCAAAAATTGGGTAATAATAAATGTTTTCATAACTTAATATAGAGAGTAAACAGTTGTTTTTTTTCAAAATGTTTGGTAATTTTTCCTTAATATAGTAAAAAAATTTAAAAACCCAGTGGTGATTAAATACCACCAAAAGAAAGCTCTATGTGTCCCCAAAAAATGGTATAAAATTCATTTCAGTACAGCGTTGCATGAGAGAATAAATGTCAGTCAAAGTACCACAAAGCTGAATACTGAAAAATGTCTTGAACAGGTAGGGGGTTTTAACACCACAGTCTTCAAGAGGTTAACATAATTTAAACTTAGGTCTAATGTAAATGTTTACAGTCATGGCAGAGATTTGCATTTCAAATGGAAATATTGCAATAACTAATGCCTAAGACCACAAGCTGTACTTGTGATTGCCTCTTTTTTTTTTTTCGAAGCCCGTGGACGTGCATCAAAACTTCCCCCTGTGAACAAAAAAATGTGAACCGTGAAATCACAGCACACAAAAACGTGCACAAGGGTGCAAGGTCCTTCCAAAGAAGGGACCTACTTTCCCGACCCCCCGGGGCGCAAGGCTCCTGACAGGGGTTGAGACTGTTGGTCCACCAACCCGAAGGCCGGTGGACCCATTTCCTTCGGGGCCCTGCCGAAACAGGTCCCTCACAGTACTAAGCAAGGGGGCTCTCCCGAAGAGAGACCCCCTTCCTGGGTGGGAGGAGACAGAGAACCCCGTAGGAGGCACAGAATCTCCTCCCAGCGTCAGGAATAGGCCCCGAAGAAACCTGCACCTTTCGCATCTGTGGGTCAAAATTTAAAATAAAAAAGTGCCAAAAGTGGATAGAGTGCTTAAATAATCTAAAGTGCCAGTGCACCACTCTGACAGGCCTTAGGGGCCGGAGTGCAAAAATATTGCCCCAGACTAGCCATAAGGCCTGTCTTGGAGGCGAAAATTGCAATGTGGTGTGTGACCAAGTGCACAGTGAGTCATGTGGGGTCCCATACCCAAGCGACTTTCTGCGCTCCCTTGGGACGCCACCCCCAGGGGGCACAACACCACGGGCTTCTGCCGCCCCCAACCCTCTAGCCTCGACCAAGCTTCGCACCCATTCTCTCAGGAGGCATTAGCACCTTCAGAGCCTCCTGCCTACAACTGGGGACAAGCCCGGCGTAACCTGACCAGAATCAACCCAGGAGGAAAGGAGGCCCCTCCAGTACCCACCAATCACATCAGGGAATACTGGGCATCTCTCCGTCCCGGTGGATCGATGCCTTTCTTTCCTGAAAACTGATAAGAACAGATACTACACTTGATCTTAGCCAAAAGGCCGAGAAGCGATTCCCTCTTAGGAGATCACAAATAATCCCATTATTGCAAGCAACATTTGCCATTTTCTTATTATCAACCTTATTATTTACCTGTTTTTGGCTGTTTATGGTGATCTTATCCCACAAAAAAAATATATTTTATGGGCAGCTCTGCTTCGTTAGATTTTTAACTGTGAAGATTATGCAGGTTTAGCTTCTGTTTCCTTCATTCTCTTAAAACAGGCTTTCACACAAAGTAGCTTCCTTAGTCTAAGCATGCATACAGTATACCTTGCTAAACAAACATTTACATATGATAAATACAGCATGTTCAGCTCATCACAACATTAGCCAATTGAATTAACATTAAAATGTTTTTTTCTCTTTTATAGAACCATCCCACTTGCAATATGTATATCAATGGTGACTGTAACAGTTGGATATGTCTTAACCAACGTGGCCTACTACACAACCATTACAGCAGAAGAACTAGTGGTTTCCAGTGCAGTTGCTGTGGTAAGAGAACATAAAGCCTATGTGATCAGTAATTTACAGATACATTTGCTAAAGTTATTTGAATTGCTATGACAAGTTTATGGAGTTGTAACCTGTATGTCACAATTCTAAGAGTAAGGGATATTTTCTTAATATTGTATTAAAGAAACTATTGACAACACATAGGGGTCTATTTATAAACGATTTCAAAGGTAAAGGTTATAAGACCAACTCCAAGCAGCTTGATCTTCCTGTGACTACAGTTGCAAATATTATTAAGAAAATTAAGGGCCATGGGAATGCAGAAAACCTCCCTGGATATTGCTGCAAGAGGAAAAACAACCTCAAATTGAGCAAAAGCATAGTTTGAACAACACACACCCTAGAAAAACTTCCAAAGAGTTACAAGCTGAACTCCAAGCTCAATGTACATCAGTGTCTGATTGTAGTGAAACATTGAAGCTTTTAAAGAAAAGGACACTGCAACTACTGTGAACGACGGAGGAGGCTTTGTTATAATTTGGGGCTGCTTTGCTGCATGTGGCTTGGGGTGATATCAGTGTGTGCAGGAAATAAAAAAAAATCTAGACTATTAAGGGATTCTAGAGTAAAATATGTCTCAGTTGAAGTCATGGGTCCTCCAAAAGGATAATGACCAAAAACACAAAACCAAAAGTACCCAAGAATATCTAAGAACAAAATATTAGCCTATTCCTAAATGGTCTTCAATTAGCCCTTATCTGAATCTCCTGTTAAACATCTATGGGAAGCACCTAAATGTACAGTCTGGAGAAGGCACTGTTGAAACCTGATAAAGCTGGAGCAGTTTGCTGAAGAGCAGGCCATACTACCATTGGGCAGGTGCAGAAGTCTTAAGAGCTGCAGAAATCACTTAATCTCTGAATTGGTGCTGAAACTGTCCTTCCTTCTGGAGGGTGGCTACTTTTGTCCTTGTGTGTGTGGCAAAGTAGCCACAGCTCCAAGATCATTGCCGTGATTGACTACAATCTCACGATTAGTTTACTAATTTGTATTGAGCTTGTAGTCCATCATAAGAATGAGCTTGAAGCGGTGACTACTTTACAACACACTCAGGGACCATGGCGAACAAAAGAGTCAGTATGAATTCAGAGATGATTTCAGGATCTACAGCTAAATGATGTACAAATAAAATACATTTTTGTTAATAAGGCATTTTTAAGAATTAACTCAAGCTTAGTGTCACTTTAACTACCTCCCGGCCAGCCGCTGTGTATACACGGCCTGCCGGAAATAGTCAAGCCATTAAGATTTTTCAAATAATATATCCATAATAATATGATCCATTATCTTGTGCAGCTTAAAAAATATAATATACTATCATGTTGATATTGTGCTTCTCTTGTGTATTATTTCCTGTATTTGGACATAAACTATAAAAACATAAAAAATAATTAGCTTGAACACAGTTAAGCACAGCTGGTTTTGTATTGCACTTTGAAGCAAAACAAAACAAATCTTATCTACCCAGTGAAAAACTAGTTAACTGGCTGTTTACAGTTAGAGATGAAGAAAACTAGTACATGATCTTTGTCAGCTTTTTAAGTAATGAGAAGGTCTCAATGTCACTTTCTTTGATATCAACGAAGTGTCAAAAATGAATTAAATATACATTCTCATTTACTTAATCGTGTAGATTGTTAATATCTGCTTCTAATAATAACAACTTTGTGCATCTTTTCATGATAATTAGGTGAAAAAGAAAATGTTTTGATCTATGTAATCCAACATATTTAGTTAAATAGAATATGTTTACTTACGTCACAATCATACCTGCTGCCTCTGGTGCCTATTTATATTCTGCTGGCAGATCTTTAGTGCACTGGCCGTGCCTATATAGTAGTTTTCCATTGGATTCAAAGGGACCATTTTACAAGCATCTGGCAGGCACAAGGTATACAAACACCAGAGGCAGCAGGCATAATTTCAAGGTAAGTATGAATAGGAAAGCTGAAATGTGTCTATCACAACTTGTAATTGGGCTCATTTTAAATGCTACAAATAACTGGATAATAAGCCTGGACTGTCAAGGCTTCTGTGCCAATGAGATAACCTATTAGACTTCACTAATGCTATCAAGGGGCTGTGTGCAGTAAGACACCTTTAATCTAGTTTTAAAATCTATAAATATCCATTAAATCTATTTTAATATACTGGACATTATCACTAGTATAATTACCTGAAATCTATATTTATTTTATACCTAAAATTTGCTTCACGGACTTTCAAATTCAGTGCTGTTAGTGGAAAATGTTTTGGTACTGGAGGCCAGAATGGGGGTGTCTAGGCATCTTACATATGCTTATTCATAGACAGGTAGACCAGTGACACAAAACTGCAAAGCTGCAATTGTGGTGTCACCATCAATGTTGTGTGATGCAATAGGGGTGTGTGCATCATCAGAAGAATGAATAGAAATATACTGTTTTTGTTCCCAATTATGCAATTAGCTGTTTGACTCAAGGTTAAATAACTTAAATATTTGTGGGTAAGTGTTTCTCATATATAAATAGGGTTATTCACAAAAGGGTGAAGAGTTTGGGGAGAAGGCAGGAGAAATGAACAATCTAGGCCAAAATAGCAGATTTGGAAAATACATAAGCAGTCTCTTGGGCACAGATTCCAAATCCAAGGGAGTAGTGACAAACAATGCAGTGTTTATTGGTGATATTTACTAGTCTCCACAGGTGCTGTACAGTGGTTCACCTAAATGTATAGGAGAAGAACCTACGAGACCTATAAACTCCGAACAGGACTTTCCCAGCCTCCCTCAGCTATGCTCTGCTACAATATATACACTGAGTGGCCAGTTTATTATGACCACCTGACATTTGTAGGCAAATTAGCTATAATTAGCTATAATTTCGTGCTGAAGTTGCTAGAGGGCCAGACCATTATAAATATGGAAGCAGGTTGTTTACCACGACAGTATAAGTGATTTTTTTTCTGAAGATATGGGTAAACAAAGCGATTTAACAGCCTTTGAACGTGGGATGATTGTTGGCGCGACCCATGGAACGAGTATCAGCAAAACAGCAGAATTCGTTAAATGTTCAAGAGATGCTCATTGTTAAAGTGTTTAAAGACTGGACTGTCAGCTGAAAATCTGGGTCTGAACGTGCGAATTGTGGCCGTCAGCGACTAGTCAATGTAAGGGCAGAACGGAGAGTGGCAAGACTGGTACAAGACAACAGAAGGACAACAGTGCAGTGTCAGATTCCTCGCATCACCTTTCACCATCTCGTGGAGTCACGAGGCGGCCCAACGAAGTCATCTCATGGAGTTATCTCGTGGCAAGGAAGTATATAATAATAATCTGGCCACTCGTATATCAGTACATGAACTGGATGTTTATTTCAGATTTAATCTGCTAATGTCTCTTGTGTCTTCAAAACAATGTTATTATCCAGCTCTAATTAAATACATATATCATTAATCTGAGCTACGGCACAATTGGACATGTGTTTTGTGTGGATCTATTTCCAAACCAATGAAAAAGTACTTTGATCAAAGATACTTTTAAGTTTTGAGTTTTTGAGTTTTAAGTTATGAACATGCATTTCCAGAAATGAAACAAACAAGACTTAAAGCTGTGAATTAATTATTAGAATCTTGCCACAGACTTTGACCTTTATTTTCGAATAGAGCAGTGTGACATTATTTGGCAACAAAACTAAATCACTGAGTTAGATGCAAATAATTACATTTTATAATGAGACTTATCAACTTCTTTCACCCAACAATGCTATCAATATTTTATTGGATGGGGTCTATGTTGAATGCTTCCAACTTTTTAGTGTTAACTTGTTCCAGAAAAATGCCTATACTGTTTTTTTTTTACATTTATATGCCCACCTTTAATATTATCAGGTGTGGAAAGATGACCATAGGTGTACCAATTATTGGCAAAGAAAGGTAACCTAATTTGCCAATGATCTGCATATGCAGGGTTATGCACACATATTTCCAAATCTGTTAAAATAGTATAAGTATGTTATAGGGTCTATCGTTTATACAGATGTATTTTGATTACTTTGCCACATTGCCACTTTCCCTACCTGAGATCTTTGCACAGTATGAGACATGTGCCAACTTATTAATACACAAGAAAGGAAGCATGGTTAATGTGGCATTCATTTCTTTGAATGAATTGTGATGTCTGCTTTTTACTTTGACAATTATTTACAGTATTTTGAACAAGTATGGACTGTGCATTGGCTTCTAATATTTATAGATGATCAGGCCCTTAAAGTAACACTATAACACTAAACTCGGGAGTTAAACCTTAACAATGCATTCAAGTACCTTAACTATTAACTATTAAATATTAACTAAAACAAAACAAGAGGGGACGGGGAGTTGTGACCTGACCATGTTTCATTTTACACACAGAATATTGGTGTAACATGAAACGTGGGTCAAAAGGTAAACCTAGCCTTTAACCCCTTCATGACTGAGCTTTTTTTCTGTTTCTGGTCCTTAATGACTGAAGCACTTTATACATTTTTGCTGTGTGATTCTTCCATGACAGTAATATACTTTCTTACTAAGTGCACCCACACATATTATACAGGTGAAACTCGAATAATTAGAATATTGTGCAAAGTTCATTTATTTCACTAATGCAACTTAAAAGGTGAAACTAATATACGATATAGACTCATTACATGCAAAGCAACATAATTCAAGCCGTGATTTGTCATAATTGTGATGATTATGGCTTACAGCTCATGAAAACCCCAAAAACCCCAAATCCACAACCTCAAAAAATTAGAATATTACATGCAATCAATAAAACAAGGATTGTACATAGAACAATATCGGACATCTGAAAAGTACAAGCATGCATATGTACTCAGTACTTGGTTTGGGCCCCTTTTGCAGCACTTACTGCAATTACTTTTGCACAATATTCTAATTTTTCGAGTTTCACCTGTATATTGTTTTTTAGAGGACAGATAGGGCTATGTATTTATATCACATATGTGCGTCTAATGCCTCACTTAGGTTGAATAAAATATAAAAAAAGAGGAAAAAACTTAAAGAAAGTACTTTTTCCGCAGTTTTGATTATTATTGTTTTTTTTAGAATAATAGTACAGCTACAAAAAATGCATTAAAATAAATGCATTTATTTGTCCTTTATTTGGAAACATCTCGCATCCTTAGGATATGAGAATTAGTTTGTACTTCTGGGCCTAAAAACAAAAAGCTAACTTTTTTTTCCCTCTAAAACCTAATAGTGGTTAGGTTAGGTGGCCAAAAAAAGTCACTGTAACTAGGGTTGCACAGATAACAAGTACAGTACTCGGTACAAGTACGAGTACATGTACCGATACTTTTGAGCTACAAGACTAGACTAGAGAAAAATTCAAAAATTAGGAGGCAGCTATCATTTGTAAGGAGCACACAGAGCTCCTGGGATTAGTACATCTCTGTTTTAATGTACTATTTTGTTTTTATAAATATAAATAAAGGGATGCACAGATACCAGTTTTGCAAGTACAAGTACTGATACTTGCCGAGTACTTACAAGTACGAGTACTGATACATTTTTGTTTATTGTCATGTGACAGTTTTTCTAAAACAATACAGACTAATGATTTCAGGACAGTGGTGGAGCGCCAGAGCCAGGTCCCAGCTGCAACCGCTGCAACCCTGGTAGTTCTCTTGAAAATGCCATGTATCTGCACTGGTACTCGAAAAGTATCTGGGCATCCCTAACTATAACTAAGTGTCAATAACTGTCACACTTAGTGACAGCGACATATTTTGAACAACGCCATCATGAGGGGGTTAAATAGAAAAAATAATCCCTTAGGGTGTAAGACAAAGTTGCAGCTCAGCTGCAGATGTTCATTGTAAGAGGTTAATTTGTATACTAATTATAGGATAAAATATATTTGTATATATAATTTTTATTTTGTGAAATTATTTTTATTTTTTCCCTCTTTTATTTTTTACTTTATGCTTCCCCCCCCTTTTTTGTCTATTATATTAAGCAGCCACTATGACTGCTTGGTAATTTAAGTATTTTTTTAATTCTTGGTTATTATTAGGCTGCTTAAAACTTAGAAGCAGTCAATAATAACCTTAGTGACTGAATCTGCAGCATGTCAGATTCAGATGTCACTACAGACTTCTGATGTTCTTAGAACAATCAGAAGTCTGATACAATGTTTTTATTACAATGATACAAATGTTTCATATAGCTACAGATTTCTAGGAAGCATAGAAATATGTAGCGAAATGAAACATTGTATCATTGTACACATCGGGATCTGTACAGAGCTGTCAAAACAGATCCCGATGTGTGCAGAGCTGTCAAAACAGTGATATAGCAGAGCCGTTCCCACGGCTCTGTTGTCACGGTCAGATACTTGATCGCTGACAACGATCAGGTATCTGTAAACGCTTAATTCTTTCATTGATGAAAGAATTAAACTTTTACAAAAACTTAATTCATGTATTAATGGATGCCTCAATACTGATACATCCATTAATGAACAGTAACCATTGATCTTAGCATTTACCGGCTTTTAAAAGCTTCAAAACTGATCATGTATAGTGTACATGGTCAGTCATTTGGGCACTTCATGCTGGGGACGTACAGTGTATGTCTCCAGACATAAAGGGTTAAGACTGATGGAACAGTAATATTTACATACAGTCTCTGTTGCTAGATTGTACATTATGCATTATCTATCAAATGTTACAAATATTTATATAAGCATTGTTCAGTGATCAAGTTAAAATTGACACCAATAGTGGCCCAGACCATCAATTTACATACATGAACAGTAACTTTACAGAGCGTATGCTTCCATCTTAGCTGAAGTGTTTTTTGCAGTTTGCAGTCTTGCTACATGTGCATGACAGGCTATGTTACCCGTATGGGGTGATTCATAACCATTGTGACTTCGGAGAAGTAAACAGATGTAACACACTTCCCAACCACTTACTGGAAAATGCAGTTTCATGCCTGAGTGCATGGGTGTGAGAAGTCATAAAAAATAAAGCTTCTGACTATTCTCGACATTTGAAAACTTAAACTGCTATACACCTAGTCACTTATGTTTTATAGACTCTAACACACAGGTTACAGTGTATTAATGATGATGATATACCTATATATGAACAGGGACTTATTTATCATAAGGTCCTTTTTTACCTTCATCTAATGCAGTAAGGAAAGACAGCAGAACAAAAAGACATCAGTTACATCAAGTTGTTTCTACTTTTTCTTTTTATTTGAATGCTAAGAGGAATCATGAGGACCCCCTATAGCTCTGGTTAACTATATGGTCTAATAATACAGTATCAATGCACGTAAACTAAACATTACACTCTCTCAAATGTTCTGGTTTTATTTTGCTAATAGTTTTCATACAGCATGATTTTTTTTTAAAGGGCGGGCTCCATAAAAAAAGCTTAATTATTGATGTGTTTTATTGACAGCAAGCTAACTAAACAGACAACAGACCCCTGTACATTATTCTAAAAATCATGTATTTCATTTTCAGACATATGCAGAGCGTCTTTTGGGAAGCTTCTCATTGGCAGTTCCCATATTTGTTGCTTTATCATGTTTTGGCTCCATGAATGGTGGGATTTTTGCTGTATCAAGGTGAGATTCTACTAAAACTATGACTGCTAATACAACTGCTAAATACTGTTATTACTATTATTATAAAATGAAATAGGAAAATACAGAACATCTGGCAATGATATGTCGGTTGTACAAATAGATAATGCTATATGTATATGCAGGGCCGCCGTCAGGGGTGTACAGCCGATACTGATGTAAGGGGCCCAGGAACCTTAAATAGGTATCTGCCTTACAAGTGACAGGCAAGGAGGTGGAGGCGGCCTGGCCCCCCGCAGCACCGGAAGAGGCTTCCGGTGTCCCCAGGGGGTCTCCACTGTACATTCGATTTTTAAAGATGGCGGCGCAAACAGCAGCGATCATCTTTAAACCTGGCAAGCGCCAATATCTCATTTAATATATTGCTGAACAGGCAATATATTGAATGAAAATCATTCCCTGGTGGTCCAGTGGGAATCAGTATGATCTGCATCTCTTGCTGATGCAGATTATACTGATTGCTCCCTCGTGGTGCCTCTGCTAACAGGCAGGGAGTGATTAGTATGGTCTGCATCAGCCAGAGTGCAGATCACACTGATCCTTCACTGGACCCAGGGATGCAGCCCCCCTTCTTGCAAAACAGGTAAGCAGGAAAGGGGGACATTTTTCAAATAACTATTTTAATTGTTAATGAGTGTGTCTGATATGTGTGTGTGTGATATGTGTTGATGTGTGTGTTTCATTACACGTGTGTGTTTTTTTTACCACTTCCCGCGGGTTCACGTAACTGTAGTCATCCGCTGGACGTGGTTATACCAAGAACACGGCTACTCCTGAAGCCATGTTCTTGTACCATGTTAAACAGCTGGTGATTGCTGGTTAAATACAAGCGATCCGGCGTCTGTACAGGCGCTGGATCGCTTGTACGGTGCGGCGCCGTGTCCCCCTCCTCCACGGCCGCTGGTGCCACCGTCAGCTTCCTGGGCTCATCTGTCCCTCGTGTGAGCCCAGGCCGCGTGTGGAGGTTCTCCCCTGACAGATTGGAGGATAGATCAGCGGCTTCTAACTAATAGCAATAGCAAACTAGCTATTGCAACCGCCCACTGCTGCTGTCAATCAGCAGAGGGGACCTGAAGTTCTCCATCAGGTCCCATTCTAGTGATTGACAGCAGCAGAGGGCGGGTGCAATAGCTAATTTGCTATTGCAAAGTGAAATAGCCAATAGGAATCTAGTATTCCTATGGTGTTTTATTTTTATTTTTTATTCTGACGACAGCAGAATCGCCTGGCCAATAGAAAACAGTTGGGCAGAGCTAGCTGTCACTGCTAGCTCCGCCCAATCGTTTTCTATTTTCTGCTTTTTAAACAGTTTTTCTATTCTGCTCGGTACCACAGAGGAGCAGAATAGCCGAGCCGAATGGCGCTCGGCCCGACCCGAAGCCAGCCACAGCAAAGCGATTTTAGTCGGTTTACGGCTGAAATCAGCCGTACAAGCCTGAAGTGAATAGCCGAACAGCCGAACAGCCGAACAGACCCTTTTGTCTTCAGTGCAGTGGAGGCAGATACCAGATTTAAGAAATGTAATGGCAGCTATGACAAATAAGGGGGCAAATTAGAGGGTGATTGGAGCACACCACTGTAGCAATCAAGTGTGTGGTGATATGCCACACACAAAGGGCAGCTCTATCTGTTTCAACAACAAGTATCAAACCAAAGTCACCAATTCACCTTACCCCATTAGTTTTCCCCTTCAGCTATGTTTACAGTGCAGTGGATCTAGTCACCATTAGGAAATGTGGTAAAAAGATTCCTTGTCATGCAGATGAAATGTCACTTTTGAAACCTGCTAAAATTTCCTCCTCTTCATCACCACCAACCTTCCTCACCGCCAGCACCCCAACCCTCCTCCTCCTCACCACCAGGACCTCAAAACGTCTCCTCAACTTGGAGGAGAAGGAGAAAAGGGGCACATTAGCAGGCAAAAAATGCATGACAGATGAAGGAGTAAAATAATGCAATAACAGCACTCCAAAATAAAGTGGCTGCTATGCACCCCATGAGCAACAGGGAGGATATGCCTTTTGCTGCCGACTTGTCTAATTGAGATGCTGCTTCCACTAATAGACCTCTTTCTATATGCAGCCTATTCAAGTCCTCAGATATACATGTGCATGTGCACATTTAGCCCATAAACACGCAAATCCTATTTGTGGAATATTTTAGGGAATAATAAGAGATACTGTATGGGGATAGGATGGCGGTTTGACATTCTGTGCTATGAAATGTCCAATTTATATGACATTGAGAGTTTTAGGTTTATGTTTTATTTTGGGTGAATAAACTTTCCTATAGCTTTTAGATCTCTTGTGGCTGCTACTTCCACAGTTTAAATCAGGCCTATTACCGCTATATGCAAAAAAAAACCTGGTATCACAGCTAAAACTGCCTAAAGAAGTATTTTTCTAGTTTAAATACATATTATAAGGATGTTGCTGCTGTATTTAGGCCAAGTTAAATGTAAAAGTTAATGAAGAAATTTCAGAGGCAAAATATGTGATGCCAAAATATGGTGTCACCAATGATGTTTGTGAGAATCGTACTCTTCACAACGTAAAGACGTCTGCCAAGCATAGAAAAGGAAGGAAAGGTACACAAACAAGTACCCAGCTCTCTGTGCCCTTTGTTTGACAATCATTTGCCTATGAGCCTTGAAAATGGGCAAAATTGATTTCAAGATTCACCCCCCTATAGACATAAATGGGATTCAGATTTAAGTTAGCAATTTCTGGACTTTAAGATGGGTTTAAAGAATGACCCACAAACCAAAACCAGGCACATACGCTCCTCCCTCATTAATGCAACTGGAACTCTTTCAATATTTGGTTTGGCACTCCTTTGGTGGTGTTACGCTTTTGAATAAATTTTGAATTATTTTGCAAAGGCAGCATACATTTAAAAACAGATCCTGAATAGTCTTAATATCTGTTTTACAATACTGTGATGTTGTCTCAGTCTAACAGGGGTCTCCAAGCATTCTCAATCAAACAATAAATCTTACAATTGCTACGAATAAGAGCTCTTGTTTGGGGTTGGCATTTTCCCAATCCAGTTCAGTAAGAGTAGGATGTGGCTAAAGACATGTCTGTTTATTTTATTGTATTGCTCAATAGGGTTGATTTACCAAAGGAATTGAGTGTCCACTTAGCACAATGGATAACTGAGGCACAGATTCACCTTTTTTACTCAAAATTCCCTTTGCTATGTGAACAGTCTCTATTCCTTTTAGTAAATCAGCAACTGTGTATTGACAGATGTTATTCTAACCAAATTCAAGTTCTAATACCTATTCTAAACAAGAAACTTTGTTTCTTGGTTAGATAATTGTTTGCTTACATAGCCTTTTAAATTAATCAAAATTCAGTGTGGAAAATGTTCAAACCTGGAGAAAGGAAAATTGGCTGTATTGTCCAACATAATGCATACCCACCTTTCAGTTATACAGTATATGACAAATTGTATAATATTTATTTATTATTTCTGGATATAACAATATAAACATCATGTTGTGACACTCTCATGGGAAGAAAACTAGACAAAATCAACAACAACAAAAAACAAGAAAAATATTCATAGAACATCCACCATACATTTTCCATTAGTGCTAAAACCATTCTTCCCCTGTATATGACAAATTGAATAAAAAGTTTAAACTTATTTGCTAAATTATATGAATCCACACACAATTGTTTTCCTTCAGTTTTCATGCATATGTATTTTTTAAAGGTGTATGGTGTGTTTGTAAGTAAATATGTACTCCTAATTCAGTACAGCAATATATGTGGTGGTAATAATTTCGGTTAACAATTAACAATACAACACATTTCATTTGTTACCATAATTCTGAGAGTAGCAATGTGAAGTGTTAAATGCATAATTCATTGTTTTTTTCCATCAGGATGTTTTTTGTTGCATCTCGAGAGGGTCACCTTCCTGAGATCCTTTCCATGATTCACGTGCACAAGCATACTCCATTGCCAGCTGTCATTGTTTTGGTAAGCTGCATAACCATGGATCTTTATCTATGTTTATTTATTATCAGTCACTATGAGAGGCCTTTGAAATGTAGATTACTGGGATTTGTTTTTATATCTTACACTGTATTATAACATACACTTTTTCTCCTACTATAAAAATGTTTATCCAGATGCTCACATTGTAGAGCAGGTTGTTTTATGAACAGAAAAAGTATAATACAACACAGATGAAGTATCTCTTAATAGAGCAGACTTTTCTTTAATAAGTGGTATAATGGCGTATGGTTTGTTCACTGCAAGTGAACACAGCTCAAGTGGAACTCAAACATTACAACATGAAAGTATTCATGCCATATTTGTCATGGACCATATATAGAAAATTCTTACCACTGTTTAGTGGTTGTTTAAAAATGAAACTGGAAAACCTTAACAATGTATTCAGAAGAATACTTGTAAAGAATAACACATTATTTGACAGGTAAAATGTTCTTATATATAGTTATTTAAAATGTGCATTTGCTTCAAATTACGTGTTATTTGAAATGGCCTTAGAGGGTCATTCAGGTATCAGTTTCCCTGAATGCTCAGCATTCATAGCTAAACTCTCTTTTTTAGCTTTGCATATATTAGGAAAAGTAAGAACCTCTGACATGATTTTACTGTTGTCTGAGTCCCTTTTGGGAGATTTCCCCACACATTCTGTCTAAGTGACATGCTGTCTAAGTGACATGCTGTCTAATTCTAATATCGGTTTTTGCCAGGACAGGGAGCTAGTGAAAATCTACAGATTTACAGTAACAGATGGCTAAGTCTAGTTCTCAAAGTGCACAGGTGTTGGAAACCAATAACAAGATACTGTATAGGTGGTATTCAGTGCCCAGCCGCCTTCGGGCATTTATTCCGGGTCATGCTGGCTTCTGCTTCCAACATTGTGGAGAAGTGGGCTACTTTATGCACATATGGTGGCAGTGCCCAAAAGCTCAATCTTTTTGGACTCAAGTTTTTGATTTTTTTTTTCCAGTTTACTAGATACAACGCTGACACTAGACCCGATGGTGGTTTTGCTTAACTTCCCTCCTGCTGGGCTTTCACGCAAACAACGTAAATTCCTATTGCATTGTCTCACTGCTGCCATGCAGACGGTGGCAAAGTTGTGGATGTCTCTATCGCTTCCCTCGAAGTAAAGTGTAGATTTCATTGGACCATTGTTAACGAAAGACTCTCGGCCCGTCTGGCAGATAAGGTCCCACATTTTTTACAAATTTAGGATCTATGGATCCAGTATTTGCATTCTCATGATCTTGAATGTCCCCTACTTGCGCTCTAACAACATGTAGAAGACTTTGCCACCCTTGAACCCAGTACCAGGAGTGGAGTCACCCTTGTCTATTTCTTTTTCTCTCATTTTGCTTCTTTCTGATCTTTCTTTCGCTTCCCCCATTTTCTTTTCCCCCGCTCTTATCTGCATTTATTTCATGGTGGCTTTTCTGTTGCTCACTTTTTTGCATCGCCCTACTTGGTTTCCTGGGATATACCCACATTTCATCATTTTATGCACAGACTTGGTCCACTGATAAATCTCTGGTACCCTGTTCATTTCTCCCTATCCTTTGAGTTTTCACTGCTCAGTGGTGATACATCTTTGTTATTTTGTTCATTGTATTGTGTATCCCAATTTGTGTAACAAGTTTGTTTCTGTGCTGTTCACATTTACCTTCTTATGCTGTTATACTTTGTTTTTAAAATTTTATAAAAATTATTGAACTTACAAAGTAAACAGTAACAACCAAACATATGCTCTTACCTTTCTTCTTCATATTGAATAAGGCATTTATCACTCAGCAGGTTACTTTTGTTACTTCAATTTTTAGCACCGGACTTGTGTTCCATCTATCTATCCCTAACATATAACCCTGTTTCCCCCCTAACCTTAACACCTAACTCACCTCCTGAAATTAACATTTACCACTTAAGCTCTCTCTAACACCAAAATATAACCTCTAACCTAAATCTGATAATAATCCTTAACAGTTTAACATTTAGCCCAAACCTAAACCTTAAAATGAATGACCTAACATGAAATGTAACAATTAAAAGGAACCCCATTCAGTATCCCAATATATTCTTTCCCCTTACCTTCACACTTAACCTAACCCTTACATATATACCCCTACCTCCTGACCTTAAAACTAGCTATAATTTAAATCATAACCTCAAAAATAAAATCATCACCTAAACTTTCAATTGATCATGAACTTTCACCTGAACTATCAGGCCAGTACTCACCTCACCCGGTGCCAATTTATTTTGCTGCCAAAAGCATAGCTCAGGAAAATTCTTCAATTGCTGTTTGTGTCTCCGATGGACAGGTAGTGAAGGGAATTTTTCCTCATCAGGGGTCACAGACCACAGACAAATCCTGACAGAGGTTCTAATCCTTTCTTGTTTTATCAAAAACTAAAGAAAAGTTTGTCAGGTTGTGGACCCAAACACCAAAACCAATCCTAATTCCAAACAGACCTGCAAGTACTGTTTAAGGTAGTATTAAACTCTCAATCTTTTTATCAATAATTAATCCAGATCAAACAAATATACATTGCCCAGCAAAGGATTTCTTTAAGTTGTTTTGCCCAAACACTAAGGGCTAGTTCACACCACAAACAGTGCGTTCCGGCCAGATTTTGTGCCGAATCGATTTTGGTCCCGTGCAGTCAGAAAAAATGCTACATGCACTTTTGGAATGCATGCATTGATGTGCCACGCATTTAGGTGGGTGATCGCACTGCGGCTGGGGGTGTGTGGCTGTGGTGCTATTGACTTCAATGCACCAACACGCCCCCTCCCATCCCTCAATGCAGGGAGCCGGCAGGGATGTGATCCAGTGCGTTCCGTGTCTGGAACGCTTTCTTTGTGGTGTGAACTAGCCCTTAAAGTTATCATGTTTCCGAACAGCTCTAACTCTCACCTCAGCTTCCCTGAATTTCCAGTCCAGTACAAGATTACAAGATACAGATCAATCTCCATCTGTCCATCTACTAGCTTGGAGAAAGGAGGAGTTGCCTAGGACAGTGGCTTGCCTTGCTGTGCCTGTGTGTTTGTAGAGACACACAGCTTACTAGCACACACAAGGGTGGCTCATTAGGACTCTGCAAGGGAAAGGAGCCACCCTAAAACAGGATATCAGGGTCAGTGCTGACAGCTGATTCTGTAGGAAACTAACATTGTTAAACATCAAGAAGCAGCATCCATTGTAGGTGATTTAATCAGCATTTGAAATAGTTTAACCTTTTGACTTTAACAACCCAGTCCACAACCTCATCTTTCTTATCTTGCTTAATATTTACCAAGCTTTTCAGGTGTCTTGAGGATGTGGGTTTTCCATGGTGCAAGCTGTGAAACCATGCAGAGCAAAGCAACAGGTTTGCTTTCATGTCCCACTCTACAGAAACACATATGCAACATTCCTTTCAGCTTCTCATTCCATTAAGCCTCTCAAGAGGTATAGATATAAATAAAAATGAAATCTTTCACAAAGATGGTATACGTCTATGACAATGAGCCTTCACTTGTGCCCACTTTCTTATATTAAAATGATCCTTCACAGCCACTAATATCACAGTCCTAGCTTGTTGTCTGCGCTTTCAAGATTATCTAGATAGTGTAAAATTCTGAAGCCCAAACAGATTTTTTTGCTACACAAAGCCTGAACCTTATTGCTTTTACAGTTGACATTATGTTCAATGAAGGGCAGTTAAAATGTATCTAAACTCCAAAATAAAACTTAAATATATGGCAGCTTATTCATTATTGCATTTTTAGTCAGTTACAATTTCTCTGCAGGATATCATTTTTTGTACTTAGCAATCATTCCAGCTATTGCATTATCTGAGGCTTCTGGCCTCAGTGTGACAATATTCCCTGTATGTGTCCATGAATGAACTGGACTACACCGTGGCTACCATTTGCTGTCCATAGAAGAGCTGCCAAGGTAATTCTTAAGCGGACCAGTGTACACAAACAGAAAACAGTTACTGGTTGTCAAATAATTTAAAATATCTGTCTCACACAGTGGTTTATCACTGAGGGTTTAATGTTACTTTGAAACATTATTTAAACTTTTATTAATTAACCCTTGATAGACTTGGGACTCTCTTTATGTTATAGTCAGGGCCAGATTTTCCACAAGGCCACCAAGACCCGGCCTCGGGGCGACAGGGAGTAGAGGGGTGGCAGGTGTGTGGAGTTTCTATCACCCAATGCCCAAGACATGCAGTTCCAGGTGCCGGACAGGTAGTTTTTTTTTACATGTAGCCCTGCTTTGGGCAATCAGAGCTAAATGTAGAGCAGGGAAGCTGCAGCTAATTTTATACAAGTGATCCTGGCGATGCCACTGAGATCACTTGTAATTAGCCTGTTCCTCTGTCCCTCCACCACCCCCCTCCATAGTCCGCCCCCACCTCCGACTTCCTCTGTGTGCTGGCCACATTTCTCCTGCTCTGGTTTTTGGGGTGTCCTGCTCTTCTGGGGGACCCGGGACCACAGCACATTCGTTCAGGATGGAGAACAGGGAGCAAAGCGGAGAACATCCGTTCTCCGCTCTGCTCCGTGTAAACACTGAGTCAGGAGAGCTGCACTCACAGCCTTCACATCTCAGCTATCACAGATGCTCCAGCACAGTGCTGTGCTACTCCTGTAGTAGTTTAATAAAGAGAACCTGTCACCTCCAAATCCTATCACATAGGTGCTTGTTAGCAAGTAAAACATACAAATTAAATAATAAAAGTGCTAAAAAGTAAAAAAATATAAAAAAGTAAAAGATAAGATAGATAAAAAATTAAATTAAAAAGTGATAAAAAATGTAAAAAAATAATAATGAAGAAAATAAATAAAACCAACCCTGCTGTCCCCACCATCTGGTTGCCATTCTCCATTGGGGAGTTGGCAGGGAGGGGGGCACATTGAGGAACCTGGCCTTGGGGCAGCAGAGAGAGAAAATCCAGCACTGGCAATAGTGACATACAAGCACTGAGATAACAGTACAGGTGATCTTCACTAGCAGACAGATGGCTGTTCGCTAATAAATAACATCAGAAATTCCAAGTTTTCCAGTAGTAATAAAACTGGGGACTATGGGAAATCTACGGGAGTGCAGGATCTAATAGGAATTCCTCTTTTGACACCAATGTACTATAGGTGATTTAAAGAAAGACATGGCTTAAAAAAAAGCAAATTTGCAGTTTTATAAATAGCACAGTGCCTTATCCTTTATGCCCTTCACGTGTGAAAATCTAAAGCAACACCAGTATACAAGGTTAATATTGAAAAGCAGTAAAAGTAGCTTTATAATATAATATAAAAAATATAATTAGTGAAGTGTTGTGTAAAATTTCCATCTTGCGTTTTTTAAAATATAGCCCTCTTAGTTTCTAAATTAATTGGATGCACTTTTACTTAAAAACATCCCTTATTTTAAGCATGGTGACAACAAGCTATTAATAGTTATCGACTGTCCCTTTTAACTGTGTGTCATGCTTTTTTAGAGGCCTAAACGTGTCCATATTGGTTAGAAAGAAACTGATAAATCATTAGTGTGGTATTACTTGTGCTCCTTTCATTATTTTATTGCATGTGAAGGCCATGCAGCCTCATGCTGTTATCAGTTTTACTGGCAGATTTGTGCATCTGCTTCTGGTATTTAACTCTCAGAGGCAGAAAAGTAAATCAGTTCTTATTAGTGCTTCTTCCCTGGGATTGTGTGGATGGAATGGGAATGATTATTTCAGGCTCTTTCTCAGACATGAAGTCTTTTGAAACAGAGGTATGACTAATAAAACCTAAATTTGCTTAATTGGAAGTGAAGTAAAACTCTATCGTCTGAGAATTCGCAATGGGCTCATCAGAGACACCTCTGTAATGAAGGAGACAAACAAGTGTACACATTTATAATGGAAAAAGACTAGTCAGTAAATTGATTCTGTGGTTAAAAGCATGTTTTATAGGCAAAAAGATGAGACATAAAAATATACGCATTGAGAAATAGCTAGAAAAATAAGTTACCGCTGTGGGGATTGTATATAGAAAGAACATCATATACCAGCTAATAATTGCGTAGCAGAAGAAAAAGGGACAAAACGTTCTTTAGATATAAAACTGTGCCTAAAAACGATGGCCATGATTTTAAATAAGTTCTTAAACAAAATATGTTTACATTAGTTTTCTTTATTTTCACTGATTATAAGGGGCAGAAAAATTGCAGGTGTTATGAGCATTTTTGTGCTTTTCAATTACTGCTTATTTATTCTTATGTATACAGCTGATCCATTGTCACGTTGGCCATTGTTGGCAATTAAAGTGATATTAAATTCAAAAGGGGTTTAAGCTATTCCACAAGCTGGTTAGATCACTTGCAATGGATGCTGCTTCTTGATGTTCAGGAAACTAAAACATATGCAAATGTAAAGCTACACTGCCATGTCAAGACACATCTTCAAAATGGGGTCTCTAACTCTAAATTATCTGAGCTACAAATAGGTAATATATAGTAATGCACAATTTGGACGTTGCCTATTCTTTCTGGTACATCAACACATTATCATTATTATTACACAGGAATTATATAGCACCAACAGTTTACGCAGTGCTTTACATGTGGGATGATAGAAACCAGTTCAAGACAAAAGGGTTAGCAGCGGCCTGCTTGTAAGAGCTTACATTCTAAAAAGGTAGCGATAAGTGATACCAAAGGTAATAGCTGCAAGGGGATGAGTTGATGGAAAAAGTAAAAGTTCAGATTGAGTTTTAGAGGGTTATTCACAAAGCTGCCGAAGGCAGCCGAGGGAATAACCCAGCCGAAGTGAAGGGAGCCGAACAAAGTTATTCACTATTTGGCTATTCACTTCTGGCTTGTACAGCTGATTTCAGCCGTAAATCAGCTGAAATCAGCCATACATCGTCTGCCTTTGGTCAGCCAAACATGCCCTGCATGTTCGGCTGAGCTGAAGTGCAGAAGGACTTCGACTCACTTGCTGCCATTCGATCTTATTCTCATAGGGGCCGAACGCCAGTGAGTGAATAGCCGAATGCCGCCGCATAGTTAGCCTGACTAACTATGTTACTATGCCCAACTGTTTCCTATTGGTCGCCACCTGCTAGAGTCTTCTAGCAGGTCCCGGCCAATTAATAAGAACTGGGCGGAGTTGGCCATGATGTCACGGCCGGTTCCACCCAGTTGTTATTGTTTAATGACAGATCAGCATCCCCAGGTCATTTGGGAATGCTGATATGTTATTACAACTGGGCGGAGTGAGTCGTGAGATCACGGCTGGCTCCGCCCAGCTGTCATTTGTGGGGAGAACGGCCGGCCTTCGGCAGGCCGTTCGCCCGCTTTGGCTGTCACTTCGGCTCATTCTAGCAGAAGCATATGCCTTCGGCTTGGCTGAGGCGCTCGGCCACCTTCGGCTGCTGTACGGGCTATACCGAATAGCCCATACAGCAGCCCTCCGGTGGCCAAAGAGAGCTTAAGGATCAGCCGCAGCTATGTCTGTATCATTTGGCTCAATAGTGAATAACCCCCTTAGAAAGTGGTGTGAGATCCATACTGATATCTCATTTAGTAAATTATTTATGTGCAAGGAGACTAAAGGGATGAGTGGAGGAGTAGAGAGATAGTTTTGGGTATAGTAAGTATAGCGATGGTATTGGAGGCCATGAGAAGCTATTAAGTGACCAAGCGAGGACGTGTAGATAGAGAATAGCAGGTTCTAAAGACAGGGCCTCGGGGAACTCCTTCAGAAAGGGGAAGAGTAGTGAAGAAGTAGATGGCACTCAAGGAGTGTTATAATGGGTAGGAGGAAGACCAAGAAAGAGCAGAGTCTTGGAGGCCAAGAGAGTGAAGGTCATTAAGGAGGAGCAGGCGGTCAACCGTATCAGAAGTAGCAGAAAAGACTAATAGTATAAGCAAGGATTAATGCTGTTGAGTTTACCGGTTAATTAGCCATAAGCGAGTTTAAGGGTAATTACAGTGGATTGTGAATGAAAGCCAGACTGCAAGGGAGATAGTTGTTAGTTATTATTAGGTAGCAGCTCAGACAATTGTAGACTGGGTGTTCTAGAATTTTAGAAGGACATGGGAACAGGGAGATGCGTTTTAAGTTGTTTAGACTGGTGGGGTCCATACATTTTAAGTATGGGCATGACCAGTTTATGTTTTAGAGGGGAAGATGTCAGTAGAGGGGGGGAGATTGATGATGTGGGTTAGAGAACATAGAATAGAGCAAGAGCATAACGGAACATGGTTTCAGGGGGCATGTGGTTAGGTAGGATTAAAAAAGTTTAGCAACCTCCTCTGTAGTAGAAGAATAAAAAAATGTGGTATTGAATTTGGTGGTAGACATGATGAACAGTGGTGTTTTACTGACTACCCACACTTGACACTGGCAATGCAGCAAAGAGTATAGGAGGAGAGGGGAGCAAACTGGCACTTAATGAGATTGCTATGTTTACACTATACATCCCTGGATGGGACCACTACTAAGACTTGCTAAAGGAGTTACGGGAGAGGAATAATGATTCTCTAGACAGCCATGCACCTGTAAGGTATGTTATCCCTATGTACCTTAGGGGAACTTGAGTTCAATCTGCTATACTTTCCTCACTATGCAGCACTGCAGCTTAATGCTGTGGAATTACCATAGTAGCCGGAAATAGTGCTTTTCTATACCAGTCTGTTCCCATATGGTAAGTCCTCATCTGTAGAGTCCTCATTCACATGCTGCTTGGTTTGGGACATTATTAACCACACAAGTGATACTATATATTTCATTTACAGGATTTTTGTGCGGGAAGGTTTTATATATTTTGTTCTTGCCAAATTAAACAACCCTGATACTTTTACCATTTCTACTTAAGTATCATTTCGGTACAAGTATTTCCATGTGCCCCCCTGGCCTGTGACTTCAGCCCAGACTTTAAGGCAGCTGAAAACACCAATGTGTGTCTGCATCACATCTAACAAAAAAAAATGGCAGCCACTCAAATCAATCTATAACTATCAGAGGAACGGTTGATCTCAGCAGGACAGTATGTGGAACGTAACACAAATCTCCAGCATTTGCGTAAGCATAAAAATTTAATTACGGTATACAGTTTGATGCATACATTTGCAAATACTTGTGAAACCACACCTGGTCAAGGCATGCCTGTAAAGTGTGCTTGTAACTCTTATTGATCTGAGCTCCAAACAAGGGGCATATACAGTATATATACAGTATAAAACCTTTTCAATGAGAGCATTTCACTGGCCAGCAAGTGAGCCCTCATTGGACATGGGTTACGAGTTCACTGAATCTGGCAGAGCAGAAATAAAGGGAGATGTTCCTCTTTCTTTTCTTCCGGGTGGCAAAAAGAACATGTGCATAACAAGAGTCAAGGGGGGTGATTTACTAACCTAAACACACGCACGCACAAGGTGCGTGTGATTTTTACACAGCATAACGTATTTATCAACCAAAAAGTCTCTAAAAGCATATTTCCACTAATGCCATATATGGAAAAATCATGCACATGATGCATATATAATGCTGCTTCACAGTTTAGACAAAAATGGTTAGGTCATGCATTTACATTCCTGCATTCATCAACGCAAGCAACACAACATAGAGCTAATTTACACAACATCACCTTGCAAATTCATGCTTGGCTTTGCACAACACACCTGCTGGGTGTGTACACACTACAAAGGTGTTTAGATTCCACCCATAGATCATGCTGGGAGGGAACACACTACAGAGGTGTATACATGTTTGGGGTGTGTTTATAAGGTTAGTAAATCAACCCCAAGGAGTCAGTGAAGGAAGGATAAAGATGACAGCTTTGGAGGTTGAACTATCAAAATCAAGACAGTAATGGGAGCTCCTATATATTGTAGTTATAGGGATCTTTCTTTCCACTTTTCAGATATAAAAAATACTTATTAGATGAAAACGGCTTTAATACTAACAGTAACTGTTACAGAGGATGGAAATAATGTTTGTTTTTTCCCCCAATATGTTCTTTACAATACATTTAAAATATTTATGATGTCAGTAAATATTTACCTTGCTTAAAAATAATCCTCTTGAATTAATATCACCAAAATGTGGATTAGCTTTAAAGTCAATGAATGTTAATACTAGAATAATATATTTTTATACTGTCTTCTACTGCCTCATATTCAGTTTAGTTAAGTTACCTTCAGTAAAAACGGATGCTGCTTTTTTTCATGAATTTCTTGTTAGAACACATAGGTTTATAAACATCTTACATTATATTCCAGAACATTTGAATACAGCATACCTGAGTTTATATTTATAGTGGCTTTAAAAATAAAAAGTGTCATTTATAATAAAGCTTTGCAGAAAAGTCAGAATAACAATCAAGTAACCATTTAATAGCCCGTTTCACATATAAAAATAATTCAGGCATTGCTTCGGGATGGATTAAGAAGCATCTGAAGAACATGCTATCAGGAGACGAGCTAAGCCTATTGAGTGTGGAGCATACGCAGATGTACCCATAAGTCTACCTTGAAATTAGAAAGTCTGTGGATTAAGTACTTTCTCTGGATTTAAGGCAGTCAGAATAGTGGCAGCATTGGTAGACCAAATGCTCATTGTTTTGACCTTGAATTCTTGCAGTAATAGGTTTGTGAAATAGGAACTTAGAGTGTCAAAAATGTATTTAAAAAATGTAAACTGAAACATTAGAGCTACAGAGAGAACAAAAACAACAGAAGGAGAAAAGGAAAAAACAACCACAATAGTTTTATAACAATAATAATAACAACACTCACCGCCATCAGCGACATTTTGTCAACATTTTTATATTGTAGTGATAAAATGATAAAAAAATAGCAGGCATTCCTTAGTAACTTAAAAGAAACAAAAAACAATGATGCACACTAATATACAGCAACCAAATAGTGTTTTATTTTTTTATAACTGTATTCAGCCTTTGGAAGCTGCCATGTTGCTCTGGTTGTTGTGCATCACTTTCCTTTGCACCACTTGATTCACCAAAGTAAACTGGACATCTGTGAATCAATATTCTACAGAAGGTGCAGTGTTAGTGTTGGGTGTTAGTTTTGGGGTCTGGGATGGGATTGCCATGTAGTTTTAAGGTTAAGGTTAAAGTGTTAAGGGGGGAGTTAAAGGTCTCACCATAGAGGGTTCTGTTTAGTGTTACAGTAAAAGTTAAAGTTACTCCGTCACCAGAGTGTCACATATTAAAAAGGACAGCCCTGTTAAGAAGATAATCTAGACTTATCTAGCTGCCAGCCTGTGTTTTGAAATGCTGCCTCTTCCCCTACCGCTGCAGATATTCAGCCCTTCTGAGTCAGTTAAGAACCTGATTACCTTCCGGTACTTCCTCCTACCAGCTTGTGAGTCCTATAGTAACATAGGAGTTGGTGAGTGGAAATACAGTGTGTGGTGAGAGGAGCAAATATTCATACATAGAACACTGAAGTAGGGAAAATGTGCTGCCTTGATCCACCCACTGTGGAGCAGTAAGTGAAGTGATGGGTATGGATTGTGGAGTTTTGAGTCTCTAAAGAAGAGTTTTTTTATAATATCAACATGGTTGTTCATCTAGTATTAATACAGTTCAAGCATGGCATTGAGAAAATAGCTACATGTCTTTGTTGTACATAAGTACAGAAATACAGTGCATGGTTCACCATTGTTCCATATATATACACACAGTATATATGTATGTATATGCTGAAAATGTTTTCTGATTTTTTTCTAAGGGTTTTATTTTTTATACAGCTAAATATGCAACATTTAAAAAAGAGTATGAGAGGATTGCTAAGGGTTAGTATTATTATTTTCAATGCCTACATCCTCTGATGTTGAGAACAGAATGATACATTGTAAGCGTGGTGACACATTACTTGTGAAGTCATATTGTAACATGCTTACCTTCTCTTCATTCCGGCACCAGCAGGTGGCGCTGCCTCCTGATTTGACTCAGAGCCAGCGTCATACACCTTCCTAGCTGGCTTAAGCCGAGGAATTCAATTCTCATGCTGGCAACAGAGCTCTCTTACCACTTCCATCCTTACTTTGCAAACTCACAGAAATTCTTATACCTTGGGCTTCCCTGCACTCCTACTTGCTCTCCACCCTGAACTCACCTGAGCTGTTAATGCTTTGCATCCTGAATCCTGTGCAACTTCCTATGGAGTCAGACTTCGCTGAAGCTGAACCCTGCCTTGCCCTGGAATCCTGAAGTTCATCTAGGAGCTTGGCCAATGAGTTTCCTGCACGTTGTTTCCAATAGCAGCCGCTCCCAGTCAGCATTAAGTATATATTACACTACTCAGGAATTTCAGTTCCCTTTCTGTAAACTTCGACTCGAAAACGGCTAATGCTGTGCATTTGACCTGCTTCAATCTCATTCGCAAGTATACCCCCTTATTGATTCTGTGTACATATTCATGAACTGTGTCTATAAGGAATTCTGTCAGTTACACTTATTTCAAGCCAAGTGACTTTGTGTTCTCCCGATCCACAACTAGATATTCCACACTGATCATGCATACTCAATCATGAACTGTTTTTTTTAAGATACTTCAATCTTTCGTTAAATGGAATTCTGGTTTTGGCCGCCTATATACCAGCACCATAGACTAAAGGGTGTATTAACTAAGCTGCCGTAGGCAGCCGAGTGAATGACCGAACTGAAGTGAAGTGAGTCGAACACTGTTCGGCTATTCACTTCAGGCTGGTACGGCTGATTTCAGCTGTACATCAGCTTAAATCAGAAAATACATTGGCTTGCTTCGCATGGCTTCGGGTTGGCCGAACATGCTCAGCATGTGCGGCCGACCCAAAGTGCAGAAGGAGTTCGACTCAGCCGATCCAACATCTGGATCGGCTGAGCCGAACCTCCAGCAGGCTACTCACTGCTGTTCGGCCTATTCTTATAGATGCCGAACAGCAGTGAGTGAATAACCCAATGCCGCTGAGCGGCATTCGGCTCGGCTGTTCTGCTCGGTCCCTCAGAGGGACCGAGCAGAACAGAAAAATAGTTAAGAAAGTTAAAAAAAGTAAATAGAAAACGATTGTGCGGAGCTAGCAGTGACAGCTAGCTCCGCCCAATAGTTTTCTATTGTCCGGCG
>NW_017306535.1:1395575-1405189 GCF_000935625.1 Nanorana parkeri
GCCTTCGTGCCGGCAAAAAAAAAAAAACTCTCCCGGCCGCTCAGGAGAGAAACACTGCTTTTTCTTTTTCTTTTTTCTTTATTCTGAATAGAAAAAAATATATATATTTTGGCCCATTGGAATGCATTGCTAGATTCCTATTTCAATTTGCAATAGCCAATAGAGAGCTGTAGGGCTATAGTGAATAGGGGGCCGAAGCTAGCCGAAGGATCGGCCGAAGCTACGGCTAGATTCTTCGGCAGATTCGTGAATAGACCCCTAAGACATTCTAACCCTGTGCATCTTATGAACTGTGTATCTATTTGATTTAATACATTTGGTGGAAACTTCACACTTACGGTGAAACCTTCAGTTGTATACCAGAACCTTATCTGTGAATACCCTGAGTGAGCCACAAGTAGTTATCTGAAGGCTGAGATCCAAGTGAGTTAACCCTTAGTTGTTATACATGCAGACATTATCCAAGAGTGTAAAGTCTGGAGTGGTTTCAGATTACAGTAAACGTTCACTGAATTTGTTAGGGTTTTTTTGTATTCTTTACTTAAAGTTTTCAAAGGAACAATACATGACAAATGTATAAAAAAAACTACAAAGGCAGCAAGAGGAGAAAGAGAAAAACAGTAGAAAAATAAATTATATCAGATATATGGATAATAAAACAAACTGGCAAAAGACACTTAAATAATCCAGGGTATAGCTAAAGGAAACCCAAACATCCCTAAAAAGCATCCCTACAGCTACAAATCCCCAGACCTAAACTCAAGAGGGAACGGTGAAAGACACAACTGAGGTACAAAAAAAAATGGGGGGAGAGGGAGGAGAGCAGCAGTGAAATACAGAGAAAATACATTGTTTGTACGACGAAGACAGGGTGAAGACAAGTCGGGCCAAAGGATATGGGGTCAGTAGGACATCAAAGCACTGAATAGTTCAAATCTAGCCAATACAACCAGGCTTTACAGAACCTTTCTAAATATGGTGCAGGGCCCCAGTCAGTTCCTCCATGATCCTCAGCTCTTCAACCTTCCAAAGCCAAAGTTGCAGAGGCGGAGGTTGTTCCTGCTTCTGCTCCATTGAGGAAGGTAAGCGGGTAAGAAAGAAAAAAAAGGGGAGGGGAACAGAGAGAGAGATGTAGAAGAAAAAGCAGAGAGAAGGAATCAGTGAAGGGAAATTAAGAAATACTGAGAAAACGAGGAGTCAAGGATGAGAAGAAAAAAGAATGAAGGAAAATCTGTAAGAAGAAGAAAAATGTACGATCGCCAAGAAAAGGAAGGGAAGAAGGAAAAAAGAAGAAAGAGGAACATAGATAGGCTATACAACACTAAAGAAGAAATGCCTTCAGTGCCAATGGCAAACGAGGGACCTAGTGAGGATAGTGCCAAACAAGGGAGCCCTAGGAGGTGCCTCTCGGAGGGCCGATAGTGCACACAGCCTACACCCAAACTTAGGCTGGAGTATGGAGAGAAGCAATTTACCCAAACTGCAAATAATAAGTAACAAACATTAAGTAATGTCCCCTCCTGATCAAAACCCCCCATCAACAATATATTAACATATCACACACCCATAAATACCATACCTGTCCCTCATCTCAAATTCCACACTGGGGTCACCCATCAGGGCCGCTGGGGTGTAGTCAGAACAAACTCCCCCTAAGCTCCATGGGGGCTGAACAAACCACCAGAACGAAAACCCTGTGAGCAAAAAAAAAGTTCTGCCGGGAGGACGCTCTAGTGGGGGGAGGCATCCTAGGTGTCATCACCCCCCACCAAAAATTGCAGCAAGTGTGGGGGTGCAACCAGAGCCCAAACAATAACAAAACATTCACATATGGTCAAACAGTTATGTGGAACCACGGTTAGTGGACCCACTGCAAAAGTCAAGGCACAAATGGTGAGAGCTGTTAAGCCAAACAGGGAGCTGCCACGGAAGGACGGGAGGTGGGATAAGGAAAAAAAACCATAAGGAATCCCATCCAGCAATGAGTAAGGCCAATATTAAATAGAATATTCCTGCAGCCTGAAATGTCCATGAACTTATCCATGTCCAGATGCTCGCTAGAATGAGAGGACCAGTGAAAGCAATAGGGGTGGCATAAACAAACTGCAACAATAATGGGGTGAAACACAACTGAAAGCTGACCCCAGACAGGTGAAGGGAAGATCCAAAATGAAATAGGGTCCACAGTGCATACCCCCAGGGTAACTAACTCTGCCAGACAGGATTAGGCTCAGAGTAAGCTCAGGGTAACAATGACAGAGAGTAAGGCAGCTACCCGGTAACATGCCCTGGTCTTACTCACAATGAGCGATGTCTATGTAACATCCAGAGGAGTCTAGAGCAGCACAAGGTCTCCCTGTAGCCACAGTGGAGACTGGCAAGGGCACAAACGTAGAAGGCAGCTCCGCTCTATGCTCTCTAGCCGAAGGGCTGTGTCCCCGACTGTCCTGCGGTCTGACATGTGAGCGTCTGCGGCGCGATCATTGAGGCTGAGGACCAAGCACTGGCACAGGAGTTGGCATCAGCAAGTCTGGAACATCGATCGGATCCATGCCTAGGAAAACCATAAAACAGATAGCTGTTCAGGGGTCCACAGGGTCAATGTTGCTCGATCTTTGTGCACCAGCAGATGGAAAGGGTGCCCCCCAGCTGTGATGCCAGGAAGAAGAGGGCAAAGCAAGCGTCTCAGGTAGAGTGTATGACGGGAGAGATCAGGGGGGGATGGTAACCACCATGCTGTCAAAATCCACTGATTTCCTAAGCTAGGCCTGGTGCATCAACTCCTTCTGGACGAAGAAATGTATGCAGCAAAGGACGTTTCTCGGGGTGGCTTTTGTCTGATGTTCTCGGGATTCCCACCCTGTGCACTCTATCTATTCCAATGGCGGTAGAGAGGTCTGTTTCCATTAATGTATTCATTATGGCTTGCACCGTGGATCAGAGATCCACACCCGAGGTAGATTCAGGGATGCCACGCAGGCAAACATTATTTCTGCAGCTCCTGTTCTCACAATCATCGAATTTAAGTTGTAATAGGGCATACACCCGAGCTTGAGCTGCAGAATCCTCTTCAAGAGCTGACACTCTATCAATGAAGCCTGTGTTGATTCAGTAGCAGCCACTCTGTTATCTAGTTGGGAAACTTTGTGATGTACTTTCTCAATTTCTCTGTGCATTGCCCCCTCGAAACACTGGGCTAACCTATCCACATCTGCTTTGGTGGCCAACGACTGCAGCACCATTCTAAGGTCCTCCTCAGCACAGTTGCTAATGCCGGGGAGACCCACAGCTCGGTTCCCAGTGAAGGGGGATCTGAACAGGCAGGCAATTGGAGGGAATAGGAGAGGCATCCTGCTCTGGAGCAGGGTTGGGAGGAACCCCAAGGTGTACCCTGACATGGCCGCCTGACGCCATTGAGGGCAGGAGCTACTAACTGAGAAAGTGGAGCAGCCGGTTGAAAAAACCCTGGAATGGTGTGTTGGTCCGGTTCCCGGCCAATTTCTGAGGCTTTCCAGCCTTGGACATGGGTATAGGAGATCGTACATTGCAGTTACTCCACTGAAAAGGCTCCCTGGGAAGCAGAGCTCAAGGCAAGCACGTTCTCACAGCTCCATTTCTAGACCACGCCACAGTTTGTTAGCTTTTAATACATCAGAATGCTGTATTTTGCTGTATGGAACAGTAAAAGCTTTGCTTTTTGCCAGAACACCAGGATACTTAGTTATCCTGGTAAGGATAATGACGATTAATAAGGATTAAAAATTGCATATGACAATCAATTTCATGTCAGTCAAATTTGTGGAGTTACACAGACATCAACCAAGAGTGTGTGAACTAGGGTGGAGTCAGATAACATGCTGAAAACTCATTGGCTTTGTTAGCCTTGACTACCAAAATGCAGTATTTTGCTTTATGAAACAGCCAATTAAAACTAGTTTTGGTTTTGTCAGCACTCCAGTATACAGAGATACATAATTAGGATAAAAAAATACACTTCTAGCTACTGCAAAATAAGGAAAATACTTTATGAAGCAAGGTCCAGTCTAGTTTAAAAAATAAATACTTCCTGATTCCTAGTGGCAAATTGGACACATCGATAGTTTAACAATTCACTGTATTTTAATAACTGAAAACCACATAAAAGCTCCTATATTTTGAACTGTTAGAAACACAGAAACCTTTTCTTTAATAATAAACAAAATGCCCTGAAGCCAGTTCTCATAGTTCTTATGGTTTTCCTATATGCAGAAGTCTTAAAGCTTATGTAAAGTTAAATATAATTTTTTCCAGTCACACGGAGGGCCATTGTGTCTTTTACTGGTCACCTTAAAACAAACAACTTTGTAGTAAATAGTATACACTTTCCAACTGTTTATGATGCCTATAAGTATATATGTCTGACATTAATATGACCGAGGTGATGCCATCCATTAAAGAACAGTATTTGGAAGTAGTGCCTTCTCTAGTGTAACTTTCTGCATTCTACATAAAATGTTATTCAGCAAGTAACAGAATTACTTTAGTCTTCACTGTTCTGTTTACAGTGTGAGATATCCATAGTTTTTACAGTAGTGTTTGAATTAAAAGATCTTACTTTTAATTAAAAACAGGTATAACAATTTTTGGAGCCTACTGAAGCATCACAGAGTACAAAATAATGCTATTACCCCTCCCGAGGTCCAGCGGAGCATGAGGCATAGCTAATGAAAGCTACACCAGCTGGAGCGTTAACCATATCCTGTTGCTAGCTGCTAGTTACAACAAATTGATGTGAATGCACATCAATCTTTCAGCTAAATGAAATGTAATGTATATCTAAAAACAGCAATGTGTCAGGCAACCCTACACTTTATATTTAGATCCTTTTAAGCTGTTATATGCTGCAAACTGGCTGCTTCATCAGTAACTTATTTTATTGCAACATTTTCAACTTCCCTTCAGTAAGTGTTGTATTGTATTTAATGGTTATAGATCATATGATGATGAAAAATACACCTTAGGTTAAGTATCAGTATTGGGTAAAAACTAAGAAATGTAAATTGGCCCCACATAGGCCAGTCTGACATCAATATACATCATGGGGTAAATGGATCAATGTCTATAGGGTCAATTCTCTAGGATAAATTAGTTATTTTAAAGCTTAACTTTAGGTAAAAATGAAAAACAATCAATGCAGTTATGTATTCCCTAAAACAATCATTAAATGCATTTAAATGAAGCCAGTATAGATACAGCATCGATTTGATATCAATGTACTATACTTTAAGATCACCAGTAGTTTATGTGATCCATGCTGTGTGTGTGCCCACTTCCACACTTTAACAGCTATGATACGTTAGATATGATACGTCATCTACAAAAGTTTCTAGCATTTTTGATTATGCCACATATGACTGTTAAAGGCAGTATTTTTCAAAGAAAGATTTAGAATGTAGCATTGCATTGGGGATCTTATAAATCCAGATTAGAAGTAAATAATGCTTAAACAAATTAATCTTTAGGATTGCAGAAACAATTTCAAATATGTATTTTTTGTATGTAGAAAAAAATATGTATTTTCTACATTTTCTATTGTTTGTGTATGTATATAAGGATTACTAGTATTTAAGTCTTCTTTCTTCATAGTGTAATTAACTTGGCAATGCTGCTGACTACTGTTGGCAAACTTCCTCATAGCTTTGGGAGAAGTTGCTAGTCATTGTAAGCCAACAAACAGAATATAAAGCAGGGATACAGGCATTCTCTCAAGTCAATTATTTACAGAAATGCATTCCGCATTTTTGTATTTTGGTACATATACATACAGAAGCTGCATAAGTGGTGCAATTTTTTTAAGTCTTTTCGTTATAATAAAAATATGAGTATTTGAATAGGATAGGTAAACCAAGTATTGTAAAGTAGATGAAGTACCTTTGCCCACTCAACAAAAGATTGTTACCAGTGACAATTTAATTGTGATCTATGCAAATAAGCATGCAACAAATATATAATGAATACAATTATGCTACCTCTATTTGTAACATATGGGAAGGAGGAATGAAAACCACTACCCAAAAAAAGGGGGAAGAAATGTTAAAAAACTCTTCTATCTATCTATCTATCTATCTATCTATCTATCTATCTATCTATCTATCTATCTATCTATCTATCTATCATGTTCTTCTTAACATTTAACATGGCACTTTCCAAATGATATCTCTGCCCATGAAAAATATATCAACTTGTATATCTCAATAAAGTCTTTGCACAATCTGCAGTTTAATAGTCAGTCCCTTAATTGGTTGGAGTTGCAGTATAGTTGGATATGGATGATTTTTCATATGAATAACACAACAGTAATCTGTTGGTTGCCTCTGCACAAAAGTACTCAATATCCCATGAAGTATCTGCAACCATAGATTATAAACTGACTATGATGTTAATTTGTATCTCAATGTGGTCTTCGCACAAACGGTACTTTACATCTGAACAGCTACTTGAGAGAATGTAGTCAGATGTACAGGATTTTCTGTGTAGATAAGACAAAAGACATTTGCTGGCCATGCCTGCACAGCTATATATAACATTCAGTATCTAAAAAGTATTGAAATCAAAAGTGTTTATGTTCATAGATATCCAAAATTAACTAGAATAATAATGTGCATTAATCCTGATGCTGCAGGTAAGTATTACACCATGTCACCATAGTCCATCTGGGAGGTAGTATGTAGTAAATCCATGTAGCTCTCATTATAAATACAGCATAATCCCATGTGCCACATACTCATGTCAATGTGAAATAGTGGCCTGCTTGAATCACTGTGTGGCATAGTAAGATCTGTAACAATCTCAACTCTAGGCAAATAGAAGGATGGTTTGTTTAAACAATATGAGATGGGTGAGAACAAATAGAACACTGTTTAACCTCTGTTATCATATTTTAATGGCTTTTCCATTACTCCTTATATTTCTTACTAGATGCAGTGTGCTCACCAAGTGATAAATACCCCCCTAACAAAAAAGTGTTTTTGCACAAAACAACTAATAATAATAATAATAATATTCAAACCTCAAAAAAAATATAACACATACAATTCAATGTCCACTAAATTCACCACCAATACACCCTAAATGTTCTCCACAATCTGTGACATAATTCCATCACTGTGAGCTTTATAAAAAAATAATTTTATAAGGAGTATGTTATGAGTGAGTTTGATCACTAAAGCACCTGTGGCTAGTAATTCGTTTGCACTATTATATAGGGTTAGGAGGTAGGAGCGCAGATTTATTGGATTAAAAGTTTCCATTACACCTGCTAAAACATAAAAGTGACATATTATGTTGTTGTTCTTTTTTTGGTTTAAAAAGTATAATAATTTGCATGCAGTATTTGCTTTTGGAGTTAGTTAGATTTTACAGTCCTTTGATTAACATGTCACAGAGACCAGTAACTGCCTTAAGAACACATCTTCTTTAAATTCTTATTGGCAATCATTGATGAAAATAAAGCTCATATTTGCTAATTAATTGAGATGTACTGCCAAAAACATTTTTCTTGCATTCTCTCTTCCTCCTACTGTCTACAAGTAGCTACATGAGAAGTTTCACCTAGAAAGAGAAAGTCTGAAGAGAAACAGCATCTGATATGCTTTCTCTTTACAAAGCCAATACTGCCCTGTGTAATATATTAAATAATTATTTCCAAAAAAAAAAGATTATATATAAACAGCAAAATTATATAAAACTGTTCAAAGCCCAACTCTGGGCAGTAGTATATATATTTTCTTTTTTAAATTCCTTGTTCTATAAACGCTTTCATCTTCTTCTTAGCCGCTATGATGATCCTTCAGCTGCTGGAGTCAGGAGGAGGGGTTCACAGACACTGAAGTGGGTGGGAAATATGTAACAGTGAAGAAAGAGTTATGTAGACCTGGCTGAGCAGAGCTTTTATGCACTGCAACAGTTTTGGCTCTGGTATCTACCTGATAACATTGCTGTTCCTTCTCTAGTGCTGCAGTGGGGGAGGTGAGGAGACTGATCATCATGCTGATAGAAAGCAAGAAGCGGGGACTGGTCTCTTCCACAGGAAGTAGAGGTAATGCAAGCAATAAAGGGTACATTTTATGGATGATATGTAGCACACGACAACTATTGCTGCAACAAAGAGTATTATTTTGCAAGGTATGCTGATTAATGCTAATTATATTGTGCCTGGATTCAGATTTACCAAACTTTATAAACTTGAAAAAATAAACGTACTCCAACTATTCTAATTTGCCTTTTAGGGTCAAGTCAACCCAAAACCAAGGTGTTCTTTTTAATTTGCAGTAAACCCAGACTGCTACGCACTTTTTCCCCCAAAGGATATTCTACGATTTGAGGAAAAGATACATGTGAATACTTATATCATATCAACCAGAAAAATAAAAATGTCATCAAATATGTTCCATATCTGTCACCTAACACACTTCTTAGTAGATGTTCCTGTAACTGCTGTATTCACTTACTAAACCTGAAAACTGATTTCATAATATAAAAAAACTACTTATCTTTTGCAGCATCCTCTAACAATGGTAATGCTTTTCACTGGAGATATCTACAGTCTTTTGAATTTCCTGAGCTTTGCTCGATGGCTTTTTATTGGCCTGGCTGTTGCTGGACTCATTTATCTGCGATACAAACGACCTGAGATGCATCGCCCTTTCAAGGTAGACTCACCTCTGTCTCTGTCTGACATCAATCTTTATACCCTATGCTGAACCTCTCAGTGTCACAGGCGCTTAAAGGGGATTGTGTATCACCAACTAATATGTGGTCTCTCATATACACAATTGTAGTGGACAACAACTTCTTTGAAATTACCTGAATTGTTTTTGCTGGGGTATTGGCATACATGTTATTTTATATCTTGTGCAACTCGTATTTAGACATAGAAAGGAGTAGAAGTAGAAAGAAATAGCTCATATGTATGAATATTTTATTTTAATGATTTACAGCCTTTGCGGGCCGTAAATGTTCTAGCGCAAGATGGTTGAAACTTCCGTATTAGCATATTGTCATCCAAGCTTTAGTCACACTATGTCAGTGGTTCAAAACCTGTGTTTGAATGATGATACCCTAAGCTAATATTTCAAAGCATGCCAAGTTGGCTTACTAGAAACCATGATTATTTATGCTACAAAAATGTTGAATTCTATTATACAGTTTTACCTTCAAACCCCATTTTGCTATACATTATTTTATAGGATATTCATGCCCTTATCTATCTATCTGCTAACAGCACATGCAATGTTGTATGACATCACTGCTAACTGAAACACTCTTGAAGTCGCAACTCATGTCAAACAATAGGGTTATGGTTCATGGTTCATGGAAGCATTATACATCTGAGGTGATTTCATTGCTGTGCTTTCTAAATATTACTGCTGAATAAGAACAGGTTAGTCAGTAACTGCATGTGTCACTTGACTGGCTGTACAGTGTGGAATATATATGTAAGTAAATCACAGAATTGCTGTACATAAATGCAAAATATAGTATGTAGTATATAAATATATAGTAAGGGGAAATGGAGAGAGAGAGAGAGAGAGAGAGAGAGAGAGAGAGAGAGAGAGAGAGATATATTTTGTTAA
>NW_017306535.1:1405336-1411145 GCF_000935625.1 Nanorana parkeri
CAGAAGTAGAGAGAGAGAGAGAGAGAGAGAGAGAGAGAGAGAGACATTTTTGTTTTCTCAGATCTCAATAAGTCTTGTTCTATAGGTCCCAGAGCAAAGAGGTTTTCCAAAGCTGTGAGCTGTGATAAAGCCTGAATAGTCTCAGCAGTCCTCAGGCATTTGTATTTCTTGGTTGACTGATGCTAGTTGCTCTCTTTCATTCTCTATGCTGCTAGAGTCTGATGCTGGGTGGAAAACCTGAGTGCTGACAAAACACTAAAAGGTACCAGAGCTGCCTGTGTGTGTATAGGAACCCATTAGGGGGCACCCTGTTATTCAGGAACTGGCTTAAAGTGACATTAAACCCTCAGGTTTTTTAACATAAACCAATACTGTAATGTGTGCCTTACTGTAATCAATGGCTGTTTCCCTTATCTTTGCTGCTCTTCCCTTTAAATCCTCATGTCTTCTCATGCTTGGGGAGAACTTCCCTTTTCAGCTCAGGGCCTCTTCCTGTAGTGCTGGCTCAGGTTTCAAGCCTATACAAACGTATACACAGACACCGTGTATCCATTCCTGAGACAAGGCAGTCTGCTGCAAAACAGAAGTTCTGCAGAGCATGAGAACAGATACAGATTTAAAAGGAAGAGCAGCAAAGAGAAGGGAAACAACAATGGATTACAGTAAGGCACACATTACAGTATTGTTTTATGTTAAAAAATCTGAGGGTTTAATGTCACTTTAAGTTTAGTTAATGGCTCAGGCGTTTTGTTTTGATGCTATCTCTGTTTTATGATATGGACTTAGTGTTTACTGCCGTGCTGAATAAAAGTGCAGGACAAACCTGTTTGGACTGTTCCCGAGTGTTCCTGCCTCATGCATAGTTACTGATGCCAACCTGTCCCCTTTACAATGTATATGACAACTATTCATTTCGCTGTCAAATCTGTGGCCAAATTACCAACTTGTTGTTTTGAGCAACCTTAACAATGCTGTTTGCTTATTTTAAAGTTTTAGTTATTTTAATATATGATTCTTAACTTGCTTTATTATTCTTTATTGCAGGTTCCAATTTTTATACCAGCATTATTTTCCTTTACCTGCCTATTTATGGTTACTTTGTCACTGTATTCTGACCCTATAAACACTGGGATTGGGTTTGCAATTACTCTGACAGGAGTTCCTGCATACTACCTATTTGTTATCTGGGATAACAAGCCAAAATGGTTCCAAAAAATATCAGGTATGGTACATTATACATTTTGCATTATAATACAATTTCAGGAGGATTAATATAACCCTGTGCCCAGACGGTGTACATTAAGGTTTTTACATATTTTGAGCAAACATAAAAAAGCACTTTAAGGCGAGCTTTTATTCACCTTTGTAGCTATAGGCATTGTGGAAAAAATGTATCTGCAAAATTTACAGCAGGGGCACTGACATCACAACTCGTTTCACTTTTAAGCCTCATGGTTTGAAATACATGCTTTCAGTTGTGTTTGGAAGTAATTTCTAAATGCACCTGGAAGCATGCAATGCTTATAAACGACTGAATGCACAGCTAGATGTTTAGCAGTGGTTAGGTTCATTCAGTCTAGCTGTGTTCACACAAACTGTCTGCTATAATTTTATAAAACTGCCAAAAATGTAAATATTCCTGCAAATGTAGGAATCAGGTGGTGTTTTCCAATCATATATTATATACAATAGAATGGCACCACTGCAATCCATCCTGGACTCTGCTTCTGAGTTCAGCTCAGCCTCTATTCTCACTCCTCAAGTGCTACTTCTCTCTGTCAGTCTTTCCACTACCTCTATAGAACACAGTTCTCCATCCAGGCTAATTCATAAATCTACTCACTAATATATGGATACTTCCCCAAGAACAACCTGACCTTCTCTACTCTGGTCATCTCCTTATGTTTTTACTTTGAAGACTCCTTCTGTGCCTCTACCCTTAATTGGGATGCTCACCTCTTATCACTTAACATTCTCAAACCTTTTAAACCTGTAAAACATCTATATAATTCACTCTTCAGACGAGAAAATAATATGGTCCAAAATATTCTCCTTGATCACTGATCCATCTTATTCCTTACTTCTACCATTATTTTTGCTGCTTTTTTTGCTGTATATTAGGTAGGTAACTTGTGATAACATGACTTTTCATGTGTATGGCATCTTATTTTTTACCATTTGGCGTGCAATTTCTGCGTATTTGTTTCCATTTTCTAAATGTATCTTTATTAAATACCATTGATTGTAATTTGCACAGCATCAAAGATATCATGGTGCTAAAAAGTAATTATTAAAAATGAGTATCCCAAGAAAACAGGGACTTCTGTCAGCTAGCAGATAGTGAAAAGGTTAAAGTTACAATCGTGTATCCAGTCTTTTTTAGTAACTGGATTATAAAGTAAAATCCAGTGTAAGTCCGTCTTATCGAAAGGCTTAATAAGGTAATATTGAAATGGTTGTGCAGACCTAGATATTAGGCTCATTTACAAATACGCATGAATCTTGTCAATCAATACATGAAGCTATACGTATGACCAAAGGGGTCTCATTTGTTATCAGCAGCATAATTGCAGGGTAACAGGGAAAGTGTCAAATTTGCAATGCAAAGCATTCTGTCAGATACATGTAGTAATCCTTAAATGAGTTGACCAGATGTCCAAGACATGTAAACTAATACGTTTTACATCCCATTGAGTACTTCCAATTAAAATATGCCCGCCAATGTATTTTAACTCTACAACAGAAGTTGCCGCACTTGGTTGTCTTAAACATTTTTTCTTTTCTTTAGGCTTTATAAACAAAAGTAATAGAAGTTATCAGTAACACACATGATTGTGATTTATTGGGTGTGTTGGATGTGTCCTCATTGTTATTTATATGTGGTGATGTCTTGGAATGACAATAATTGTGGCATAAAATAGTGCATTGATTTTATTGATCCTGAATTCACATATGCAGTACATGTCGGTTAAATGCTAACACATTTTCCATAATGGAAGCAATCTTAATGTAGCAACGGGGCTTTTTTAGTGCAATGAGCAGTGATATGCAGGAAATGGTCACATTGCACCAAAACAGCTGCACTTTAGGCAAATTAATGCAATTTTGCGTATATTTATTAAAATAACATTAAATATTTTTAATGCAACAAATACCTACATTTTACTTGTTATCTTCTGTACAGCGCCACTCAGCCTGGGGGAAGTAGGGGCAGTACTAGAAGCTAGGCATGAGTGAAATTGCTTGTTTATTTATTTATTCTGTTATTTGATGTTTAATATATAACAATACAATGTTCCTACTGTCCACTTCATTCGTAAATAAGTGTATTCAATATATTGTATACTTCTGACTCAGAATCTAATCTTTTTTATGAATGGGCGTAAATAAACACCTTGTGCATTCATTAGATTGTGAGTGAGAAGGTGAGTTGATGACACCATTAGTGTACACACTTTACCCACAGTACTTTATAAATGGCCATGTTTACAAATACATTCAAGCTGCTGCAGCAAGGGGGACTGAGAAAGCTTTGTCAACTAAATACTTGCTCCGTGATTGACTCAGGGGGACATTCTTATTGTCTTGAGATGGGGACTGATTTTTTTAAAGCTATCCTCTTGTTAAGGCGCGGAGCAGGTGCAGAGCAGAGCAGTTGCAGACCGGATCAAAACTGCGTCCAATGTAGTCCATTGGTATTTTTTGCTCCAGTTCACATCGCAGCGTGCGGTTCCAGAGCAGGTGAAAAAAATGCAGCAAGCCCAATTTTACCTGCTCTGGAACGCATGCAAATGCATCAAAAACGCATGCAAATGCCTGGAACGCACTGAAAGCCCATGTTAAACTAAAAATGTTTTATACAAAAATGGCCCGGAACGCATCAAAAATGCAGCAAAAAATGCAGCAAAAACGCGGCACAACCCACTGCACTGCGTGTTAGGGGTTAGGTGGGGCAACTGGTGGAAAGTAATTTTTAAGGCCTGGCTAGTAGCTCAGGACTTGAAATTTTGAGCCCTGGTGTATAGCATTCAATATTTTTCTATGTTCTTCTCCATGCCAGCTACAGTTAATGTAAAAATACAACATAGCATAAAACAAGCAGTGTGCAAACAGACCCAAGTGATAGCAACTAACATAACTCACCTTTTGATACTCTTAGTGGTCTAAACCTGTTATTCATATAGTAAAATCAGGTGTCATGCTTTACATTTAAAACTTCACAGATTTGTATGACAAATTTAAATTTCAAGACCCACAATATTTTTTCTTAATAAATATATTATGTTCATAGTTTTAAATATATAATACTCTTATATGTATGTATATAGGGTCCTGCCTGAGGTTACAATTAAAGCAGACCTTTATCTGTTTTTACTTAAAATCACACCAGCTAGCAATCTGCCCTTAGTTAAAATGGCCAGTATCAGAACACTGGTAAAGAAAAGAGAAATAAGGTATGCAAAAAATACAAAGCCTGCAATTATCTAGTAATTGTCTACTGTATGTTTGAAGATTGTCATTGCTAAACATTTGTAAAGGTGCCTTTGTTGTTATTTTAAAGATATGGGCAGTAGACATGTGCACTGCCAAAAAATTCGTTTCGTTTTAAATTCGGATTTGTGTTATTTCGTTTTTCGGGATTCGGGTGTGAAAGTCAATTCGGATTCGGAATTCGGATTCGGACGAAATTCGGTAGCGGTAGTTCGAACGTTCGTTTCGTTTTCTGTTCTTATTCGTTTCTTATTCGTTTCTAATTCGTTTCGTTCGTTCGTTTGCAGCAAAATGACATTTGAGGGGGAAAAAATATTTTTCTCCTTCTCTAATGTCACTTTGCTCCAACGAATAAGAAACGAATAAGAAACGAATAAGAACAGAATACGAAACGAACGTTCGAACTACCGCTACCGAATTTCGGAAATGAAAATTCGGATTCGTTTGCATTCGTTATGTCTATAATTCGGAATTCGGATACATCCGAATGTCCGAATTTCCGGAAATTCGTCCGAATTTCGATTCGGAACGAAACGAATCGCACATGTCTAATGGGCAGAGGTCGGCTTTAACATCTGTTATTTAGTGTCAAAAAGTAATACTATTTAAGTGAGCTTGTCTTGAAGTGGAGCATTTAGTACAATCAGACAATATACTACAAACACAGAGTCAACAGATATTTAGCTCAACATTGCACTGTTTTCTACTGCACGTAACTTGTTTTATAGTTACTCACACTGGAGGAACTACCAGGGTCGCAGCGGTCGCACTTGTGACAGGGACCAGGTGTTCCGCCAGTTCGGGGGGGGGCAGAGAGAAGGGGAGGCCCGCTGCTCGCAGCTACTCATGCTGCCCACGGCGCCGCCGCCACCGTCTTCACCGCTGCCGCCCGCAGTGTCTTTTGCTGCAGCTGTCAATAGAACATGTAGCGCTGCAGGGGTGTGGCCTGTCAAGGGGTGACGCCTGTCAGGGAACTCTAATTCCCAGCAGGCAACTGAGGAGGGAGCAGCCGAGCAGGCCTGGCGGGATACACGCCACGCTGTAGAACATCCTGGCTTGAGCTGGACCCTGGAGGCACAGAGGTCGGGAGCACAGCTCACAGCACATAGTGAGGAGATCAGGAGGAGAGCTGCAGCAGATCCAGGTAGGCACTGATTGTTCATTGCTGTATATGTGCTGAGTAGTGACAGTGTCTTGCACTGTAATTTTTTTTCCAACCAAAAATAATAAAATCATTTTATTATTTTTGATTGGAAAAAAAATTACAGTGCAAGACAATGACACTACTCTGCACATTGCCTGCTGGGAATTGGAGTTC
>NW_017306535.1:1412390-1470252 GCF_000935625.1 Nanorana parkeri
GGGCCTTTAATGGTTTCGTGCATCGGGGCCCTGAGGTTTCTAGTTACGCCTCTGGTTACTCATTTTGCTAACACAAATATATGTGAACTGTTTTACCTGCCTATAGATTCACAATTCTGTTATGATCCAGACAACACAGCCAAGTTCTGTACCTCAAGTGCAGCAGTAGCACAGCTTTGTCGCTCACAAAGCCACTGAGTTAAAACTCACTCCAGCTCCCCAACCCTCACCCCCCCCCCAGGCTACTTAGATAGTGAAACAATGGCTCAATATTTAAGTCATCCTTCTCCTGTTCATTCCTTGCCAGCACATGTAGCAGGGTCTGATTGATTCATAGTGCTGCTCCTCCCTTTCCTGGGTTCCTAAAGCTTTCATGTGGGAGGAAGGGGGCACACAGGCTTTAGGTAGCTAAAATGAATACCAATTCATGTACTAGTTGCAGTTTCCACTGTTTTGAGTGAAGTAAATGAGTGCCACCAGGGGCGCCCCAGCAATTTTTGAGACCTAGGGTGGGGGTGTGAGGCTGGTTGGGCACATTACGAAGGGGGGGAAAAACAGCCAGAGTGTTCCGCTCAGCTCCTAGCAACCAATTATGTCAGTGAGCTGGGCAGGAGACCAGATCAAACAAATGCACTGCTCTAATCAATAATCTTAATACGTGAATGATATAGTGCTAAATATCAAATAGATCAATAAATAAATACTCATACATAGTAAAACGTGTTTCTCATTGTAATATCTCCAGTAGAGATTAAGTGCAATTTGGTAATTAAAAGTCCACCATAAATTGATGCAAAAAAAAAAAGTGCCAAAAGCTTCCATAGCGCAGAATTTTTTTATATTCATCTATCCATTGGGCCGGAGACCACACAGAGTGTCACAGGTTGCTAAGAGCCCATAGCAGCCTGGGACACTCTGGCTGGAAAGGGGGCAACAGGTGCACCTGCCACGTGATCCAATGAGATGTTGCCTGAAGCAAATGCCTTCGGCTGCCTCATTGTAGGGGCACATCACAGTTAATGGTTGCTGAAAGTAAACTTCACTTTAGTGGGACACAGAGCACAGCACACAGCAAAAACATAAATATTTCTAAGCACTAATGTGTTTCAAGCCATACAACAATTATTGGCACATTCTGCAGTTTATTTTATTAATAACTGTAGTCTAGGATTTTAATAAGTGAATGGACAATACATGGCTTTTGATCACCGTGGCTTCTTCATCTCCTAATGAAATCTATATGCAGCTGTGTTATACAACAATAATAGTATCAAACTGTTTATCTTGTAGAACCACACACTGTGTAGTCAAGCAAATTAGCTGCTCTGAGCAACGGTATTCAAAATAAATTGGTAATAAGCGGAATACATTTTTTGTTTTAACAAATAAAAAAAGTAGTCAGATATACAAACTCTAGCTTGTCAGACTACAGTTATTTAGTGTCAAAAAGTAATAATATTTAAGTGAGCTTGTCTCGAAGTGGAGCATTTAGTGAGAAGTTTCTTCTACTGTAATTTCATCGCTGTAAATATCATCACAAGGTATCATTAGATATGATTTTAACAACCACTGCAGTCCACAGCAACGCTTGGCAGCAGCGATTAGCTATAATTAAAACTCATCTAATTAAAATATGTTTTTCTAGCAAGCTGTTCATTTCATACAGGTCAGAATGCTATTGAACCCACTCAGTGAGAGGGGATGGGGCACCTTAAAAGAACAGCTTGCGTCTTTAAGCACACATATTGGCTACATTCTTTTTGTTTCCCTTTCTTAGCTATTTATTGCTCACAAAGCCTATAGCGTTCCTCCATCCTCTGGCACATAACATTATGTTCTTTAGCATGACTGAAAAATAAATTCCAGCAAACACTCTTTATGTGACTAAAAACTAAATGTGTGCAAAGAAAGCATGCCGTTCCTTGTGTGTCTGCTGTATTATGTACTTTATACGTGTGCGGTTTATAAGTGCCTTTAATTTTTTGGTTATTTAACCCCTTCGTGACGGGAGACGTACACTGTACGTCCAGCCACAAAGGGACCAAATGACTTGTCACATACACTGTACGTGAGGAGTTATTTGCTTCTTTAGAGGGCTGTTAAACGCTGAAGCTAAATGATAAAAACAGGCTGCTAACTCGATTGCATCATGAAATTAATAAAAGTAGAATCATGTAACTCGTAGCTCTTCAACAGTTAAAAGTGAACTCTGGGAACTATTGTCTAAATTCAAAAGCAACGTTTATTCTTACTTAATTCTTGGTGTGCTTTGTGTATTTCATCCAGATCTGTGCCATAATCCAGTGTGACATTTTGCTTCTGTGTAGGGGTTTACTGCTCTCTTTTCTTGTGCAGGTAACTGGTCTTGTATCCGCCCCTCCTGTAGCTTCCTGGAGGCAGCTTGTAGTAAGAGGACCTGCTCAGACCCTATGACAGCTCTGCTCTCTGCACAGGCTATGTGCAGCATAGTGATGATGTCACAACTATTTTACTAAAAAAGCCAGTATCTGGGTCTGCAAAGGCATTTGTCATTCACATAGCAGATTTGTATCCTTTGTGGCTATTAACCACCTCCCGGCTGGCCGTTTTTAATTAAACGGTCGGCCGGGAGCTTCCTGCATCTAGCAGGCCGTCAAAAGACATCCTGTTGGCCCCGCCCACTCGCATGGGCACTGCGCGCAGGAGCGGGAAACTACCCAAATTTAAAAACAGGCAGCGTTCCCTGTTTACATACAAGCGATCCGCCGGCTATAGAGGTGCTGATCGGTGCGCACCCCCCTCCACAGCCCTCCTCCACTGGTCCCGAGCTCCGCTGTGCCTGGTTAGAGCCCGGGACCAGCATGGTGGCTCTGTGACAGGGGATCAGAGGGAGATCGGGACACAATCTCCCTCTGTCCCCTCTCAGCTGTCAGAATGCAGAAGTGATGTATATTACATTACTTCCACATTCTTGTGTCACTCTCAACTTCCTGTATTGTTATAGGGGCTTCCATTGATGTCACAAAATGTTCTGCAATCTGAAGTTATTTTCCAGAGGAAATTGATTTAATTATCTGAAATTGTCTGCATGTTTATGCAAGCAAGCAGATTGATCTATAATTGGGCAGCACAGTGGCTTAGCGGTTAGCACTTCTGCCTCGTAGCAGTGAGGGTCCTCGGCTTAAATCCCAGCCATGGACACTATCTGCAAGGACTTTGCATGTTCTCTCTGTGCTTGCATGGGTTTCCTCCAAAATGCCAAAGACATGCTGGAAGGTTAATTTGCTCCTGTCTAAATTGGCCCTGTAGGGGGCGTGGCCTAGCTATGGTGGTGTAAGGACGCAACTCGCTTGAGCTCTGCTACCACCCCCAGCATCTAGCAGTAGATCTTCGTCAACCTGCCTACCTTTATCTATGTCCAAGAAGGGCAAATCCTCGGGAACCGAAGGCGGACGGAACAGTAGAGACCTCCACCACTTTTTCGCTTCCCCGGCCTCCTCTACCCGATCCTCCACCGCAGGCCGCATGACTCTGTTCGAGCCGTCGAGGCCTGCTACTACCGCGGCTCCCCGAGACCCGCCGGGCTCTCCTCTTCCCTCTACCTCGGACGGCCGCGCGCTCCTCTATGACGAGATGCCGCAAGACCCGGCTGACCCGGTAATGGATTGCTCCGCTCACCAGTCACGGAACACTGCCCGCTCAATGGCCGCTGCACCGACCCTCTCGGCGGGAGAGATCTCGTCCATCCTACTCTCCCTGCCAACTAAGCAGGACATGGTGGAGATGGTATCCAGGATGGAGGCGACCCTTAAGAGGGATATAGCCGGGGTGTCATCCACGGTTTTCCAGCTTGAGACACGGGTCACTTCTCTGCACTCTGATCATGAGGGGGTATCCCAACGGCTGGCAGCCCTGGAATCCAGAGTCATCTGCCAAGACGCCCGCCTTGCAACCCTAGGGCGTCTTGGCAGATGACTCTGGATTCCACAACAACGTTAAGCTGCGCGGAATTCCAGAGACGACGACACCCGCGGATCTGCGGCCGGCGGTCTCCATGATACTCAACACCATTATGGATAAACCCCCGGATGCACCCCTGGAAATTGACCGTGTGCACAGGGTGGGGGGCCCACGCCCCAACGGGGACTCCCGACCCCGGGACGTACTTTGCCGCATTCACTACTTTACAGTTAAGGACACAATTATCCGCCAAGCCTGGCGCAAGGGCCCGGTCGCATTTGAGGGGACGGAGGTAACGCTCCTCCCGGATTTATCCAGACGCACCCTGCAAATGCGGAGACTTCTACAACCGCTTCTCATTGAAATCCGGAGGGCTGGAGCCCTCTACTCCTGGGGATACCCCTTCTGCCTGAATATCCGCAGAGGGGGGGAGTCCTTCATTCTGAGGCACCCAGACCAACTGCCAGACCTCTTCATTTTCCTGGAAAGCGATCCGGTGGCGGTTCAGGACTGGCTCCAGCCGGATCTCCCGGAAGTGTTTCTCGCCCCATGCCTCAACGCTCCAGGCGACGAGTAAACTCGAGAAGCAGCCAGCGGCCTCACGTCCAGGGTCACCAAGCTCTACCCGAAGCGGACGAGGACCCCACCTCCCGAGAGCTGTAATGTGCTTCTTGGAAGTCTGCACCTCCGCTGCTTGAGGGAGCGGTCTCCAGCGTGGTGGACTTTCTTCTCAATGGAAACTGACCGGCCCCGCTCCAACGGACTGTGGGACTACCCTCTTCCTTCCAAGGCCTCATAGTTGCACCTCTCCCGGGTGATGTATCTTCCCCTGTTACAGGCAGCTCTTATGTTTATTATGTTTACCATGGCTAAATGTTAGATGCATCCTGGTCGGGTCTCCGCACCCTTTCCTTACTCTACTCCTTATATGGACCACTGGCCCGTATCAACACTCACACCCCCCCAAGGGCGGATGAAGGCTAGAGACCCCAGCCTAACCCTGACTCTCTCCGTAGTGAGAGGGGTGCCCCAACCCCGGCCCTTCGTCCCTCTACACACTTGCACTGTAATGCGGGACCCTGCCGCGACCCGTAGTAGCCTTCCTTAAACGGCAGGGGGGCGGTGGAGCCTCCGCCTCCCACCCGATCACTCGGGGACCCCTATCCTGGACTACCCACTGATCTAGTTACCCCCCCACCAGCTGTTCCTGCGTGCAGGTGCCCGGGTTCCCCCTGGTTGATACCATCCCAGTGCGCACGACCCCACACGCTTCATCTCTTTAGCCACGGCCGCCCGCACAAGCGGGGACTGCCAAGACCGACCGCCCTCAACGAGTGTCTCCCCGTCCCCCCTCCTTCTGAGGATGTCCCTTTTGACCTGAGTTAATAGCTGCTCACTGACTCTGCATTGTTATCACCATTGTTTTGCCTTCTGTGTTAGGGCATGGTTGTTTGTTTACGCATGTTACTACCGGATGCTATGGTTGGTAGTAGGGATGCACAGATACTTTTCGAGTACCAGTGCAGATACTTGGCATTTTCATGAGAACTACCAGATATTGGCCCTACCCTGAAGTTAGCTAGATCCGCTTTTTCTCGGGGGTCCCTCTCTCCCCAACCCTCACCTCTCTTCCCTATACTCGACAATCCAGCTTTCCCCCCTGGGGTCGGCCCCCGTACCTACTCAGTGTTGAGGGAACTAGGCAAGACCAAAGCCATGCACGTCCTGGCCCTCTCACCACACACTACGCACCCACCTGGCCTATGGGCCACTCGACTTTTGGTCGGCCATGCAGCTGTCCCATTTCTTGCAATCAGCCCCCACCGCGATGGGCCCCCTCGCCACACTCTTTCTTTCTGCTACTAGCTACTGATCCAACCCCCCACCCCCACCCTACTGTGGTTTTTGACAAAATGGGAGGAGGATCTCCAAATTCACATTACTCCAGGGGAAGCGGAGAAACTACTGTCGCTATCCTTCCGCTCGTCCATCAGTAACAGGTACCAAGAATCTGGTTACAAGATAGTGTCCAGATGGTACCGCACCCCGCAAACACTTCACTCGCTCTTCCCAGACACTCCCGACCTCTGTTGGCGTTGCCAGCAACCGTCGGCAGACATGCTTCACATTTTCTGGTCCTGCCCGGCTCTCAGGCAATTCTGGGACCAGGTACGGACCCAGCCTTCTTCCTTCTTCATCATAACTCCTTTCCGACCCGCTCCTACACCGGATCTCTCCTCAAGCATGTCATCAATGCGGCACGGGCATGTATCCCTCCACTGTGGAAGAAACCTACACCGCCCCATATTGGACAGGTCTTGGACCGCATACAATACATTTACCTAATGGAAGATCTCACAAGTTCAATCAAAAATACCAACGTACCCTTCGCCCACACCTGGTTCCCCTGGATGGAATTCATCCTGTCTTCAGAATACCTCACACTGAGACGAGATTGTGAGGGGATTGTATCGCCATCTGTCGGATAAACTAAGTGGATCTGTACACCCCCCCTCTCCATTCACTCCCACACCCCTCCCTGCCTTCTCACCATGCTACCCCATTGGCCCTGTATGCATGTGAGACATTAGATTGCAAGCTCCTTGAGGACAGGGGAGGTGTTTGTAAAGCGCTGTGTAAATTGTCAGTGCTATATAAATAAATATTCAGATAAAGCAAAAATTTATAATTTGGGGATTTTCCTGATTCAGAAATCCCTAGTTGCCAGTGCTAGTCATGACATAGTTAAGGGTCAAGATACCCTAAGCACATGTAAGGTATACTGATACCAACTATAGTATAATATACTATTATATGCTATTATAAGTAACATGCTCCATATATTAAATGCAAAAATCCTGCTGGAGTATTTTAAAAGGCAGGCAATAAATAATTGTGTATTGATTGATCTGTAGAGATTTTCTTTATTTTTGAGCCCAAACCCCTATACACCAATTGCTACTTATGGATTTCTCAAAAAGTGTGCAGTTTTGGTCAGAAATCAGTAAAACAAGAAATGAGAAATCAAAGTATAAACTATCATGGTTTGGTTCTGCCCACCCATCCAACCTTGCTCCCCAAGGCATTGGTCTACCAGTGTCTTCTGGTATTAATGATTATTGTTGAAGATCATCTCCAGTAATTACCGTTAATATCTACCCTCTCACCTACTGATAAGGACATGTATAGAAATTACAACTTTAGCTGCTACGTGTATCACATGTTCTTTTAAAACTATAACTGAGAAAGTCTGAACCATGGAAAGAAAGATTTAGCTTCCATAATATCAGTTAAGCTTTTCTTGGTCTAATCTATGTAAATTGTGCTGTCATTGCACTTTATATATTGAAGTAAGTAGCACATAGTATGTAAGGTGATGTATGTTTTTTTTCTATTGCAAAATAGTAGGTAGAGGTATTCATTTGTTTATTTACTTAATAAAAATATTTTTATTTGAAAACAATAATATTTTTTTAAATTGATCTAGAGTTCTTAAACTGCAAAATGTGATGCGTACCATAAAAGAGACATCACTACCTATTGCACAAATGCATGATATGCTCTTCATTAGATATGGCACATACACTATATTGCCAAAAGTATTGGAACACCCCTCCCAATCATTGGATTCAGGTGTTCCAATCAGCTCCATGGCCGCAGATGTATAAAATCAAGCACCTAGGCATGCAGGCTGCTTCTACAAACATTTGTGAAATAATGGGTCACTCTCAGGAGGTCAGTAAATTCAAGTGTGGTACCGTGATAGGTTGCCACCTGTGCAATGAGTCCATCTGTGAAATTTCCTTGCTACTTAATATTCCACGGTCAACTGTTAGAGGTATTATAACAAAAGTGGAAACAACTGGGAACAACAGCAACTCAGCCACAAAGTGACAGAAAATGACAGAGCGGGGTCAGTGCATGCTGAAGTGCACGGTCCGCAGAAGTTGTCAACTGAGTCAATAGCTACAAATCTCCAAACTTCGTGTGGCCTTCAGATTGGCACAACAACAGTGCGTAGAAAGCTGCATCCAAGTCTTACATCACCAAGTGCAATGCAAAGCGTCGGATGCAGTGGTGTAAAGCACGCCAACACTGGACTCTATAGAAGTGGAGATGTGTTTTCTGAAGTGATGAATCACGCTTCTCTGTCTGGCAATCTGATGGACGTGTCTGGGTTTGGCGGTTGCCAGGGGAACAGTACTTGCCTGAATGCATTTTGCCAAGTGTAAAGTTTGGTGGAGGAGGGATTATGGTGTGGGGTTATTTTTCAGGGGTTGGGCTTGGCCCCTTAGTTCCAGTGAAGGGATCTCTTAAGGCATCAGTATACCAAGACATTTTGGACAATTTCATGCTCCCAACTTGGTGGGAAACAGTTAGGGGATGGCCCCGTCCTGTTCCAACATGAATGCACACCAGTGCACAAAGCAAGGTCCATAAAGATATGAATGAGCGAGTTTGGGGTAGAGGAACTTGTCTGGCCTCCACAGAGTCCTGACCTCAACCCGAAAGTACACCTTTGGCAGGAATTGGAGTGTACATGATGAGCAAGTGCATGCAGAATCTTACACATTAAGAGAGCTTTATGATATAAATGGATGTCCATAGCAAATTCATGCAGATGTGTTATGTATTTAAAAGTATTATGTTCAACCAATGTGCGAAATTTACATACACTATATTGCCAAAAGTATTGGGATGCCTGTCTAATTTTTTTTTAGTTCTTCTGGTAGGATTGGATACATGGGGGTGTGATACCATTTCACTCAGGAGATATCCTGAGATATCTGGAGAATGCGAGCCAGGCTTTCTCATCTAACATCAGTACCTGACCTCACAAATGCACTTCTGGAAGAATGGTCAGACATTCCCATAGGCGCACTCTTAAACCTTGTAGACAGCTTTCCCAGAAGAGTTGAAGCTGTTATAGCGGCAAAGGGTTGGCCAACTCAATATTGAACCCTACGTGCGTGTAAAGGCAGGCGTCCCAATACTTTTGGCAATATAGTGTATGTAAATATGGCACATTGGTTGCACATAATACTTCATAATACATAACACATCTGCATGAAGTTGTTACGGACATCCATTTATATCAAAAAGCTCTCTGAATGTGTAAGATTCTGCATGCACTTGCTCAGCATGTATAGTAGGTTCATGACCAGAAAGCCGTTTGACCAGCCTAAATAGTGTCAACAAGTAGTTTATTATAGCATGTCTTGGCATTTCATACACAAGAGATGACGGTTAATTTCCTTTTCATTTCATACGAGCAACTAATTATACTGTGCAATCACATCATCTATCATCTAGTTCCCGTTTGACCATGTGAATGACCCTATTGACTATAATGATGATGATCAGAAATATCAAAGTTTGCTTTAATTAGTTCAATGAAACTGTACCCAGGCAAAAAAGATGATTTTTCATTTACCTACTATATGATTGACTCTAGTTACATTGCTGTATTCCATTTGTAGCATCAAAAAAACATCTCTTATTCATAGTGAACTAAAACCACACAGGCCCCATACTGTCTCTGTTATTCTAAAGAAAAAAGGACTGCTGGAGGTATAAAGAGCAGGCACCAAGAAATACCTCTAAATATCTTCAGCAACCTCTAAAGCCTTGCTATTACAGCTGCATCCCTGACTATTCTGACAGGCAAAGTTTTGACACTTTCTTATAGTGATGAAGCTTGCAATCCCTAACCTCCCTATAATGATGGACCATGAGGACTATGTGCATGGTGGGACATAGCAGCAAGTTCCTACACTACCCAGACATGCTTGCTCCTTTAAACTGTACCTTTTTTAATGTTAAAGGGTCCTTGAAAAGAATGTCATCAAAAAGTTTGCAGGTAAAAGGAGCAGGCATGTCTGGGTAGTGTTGTAACTTGCTGCTATATCGCACCATGCACATACTTAGAGGTGCTCCCGAACTCACTTTTCATGAAAAAATGCCAGACTGTTCTGAATGAGCACTTTCTGCTTACTGACTCATTCCTGCCTGCTGCACCTTCCTATTTGCTAGTGAGGCTGCCTAACATTGTGATGAACCAATAGGAACGTGGGGAGCAGGGCTTAGCTGCAAGCTCTGACACTACCTAGAGGTGTCAGAACTTTGGCTATCAGAACTGTCTAAAATATGTTTCTGCAACAAGAGGGTTTGCTAGGCTGCTGCAGGTATGTGCAAATACATCCAGATTCAGAAATGTATACCTGTAGAATGGTTTGCTTTTATTTTAATTACAAGGTCTCTTTAAACATCTCTGTTGTTTTCATGCCTCACATACTGCTGAGGATGATTCACTGGTCCATTCCTCACACCCCTACACCTCACATGCCCTCAGGGCCGGATTTACTCTCCCTGCCGCCCCAAGGCCAGGTCCTGTGATGCGCCCCCCCGGGAACCCCCCCGTGAACCCCCCTCCCTTCCCATCAATGGAGAATGGCAACCAGATGGCAGGGCGGTTGGGTTAGTGTCAATTATTTTTACTGTTTCTTAATTTCTTTAAACTTTTTTATCACTTTTTTTATTATTTCTTTTATTTATTAAATTTTTTTATCAATTTAATTTTTTTTCCACCTAACTTTATTGCTATCACACAGGAGAAAACAATCCCCTGTGTGATAGCAATTGGAGGTGACAGGGGAGAAGGCTACATACTGTTTATATGTGAAATCGGTGACATCGCGGATTTCACATGTAAACAAAATATCGTCTGCCTCACTCTACATTCAGTCCTGCTTGTACAAAGAAGGACTGAATGTAGAGAGGGCAACTTCCCCACAAGGACACCGCTGCTGCCCCAAGGCCGGGCCTCGGTGGCCTTATGGTTAATCCGTGCCTGCATGCCCTACCTTCTGCATTCTATACTGCCTATGGGACATTTTGTTCTTCATTAACATTTCTACCAGAAGAGCTTAAAAAAGGGTGGCTTTTAAGGTACCACACTGAACTCAGCCAGAAAACACACAACTTTGTAAAAAGATTCCAGTAATTTATCAATTAGGTTGTTAAACTCTATTAAAAACACTTTAACCCTGTCGCTGCCAAGGACATACGGCGTACGGAGCTACAAAAGTGCTTCCAGCTGGCCAGCTCAGTATGCCGTACGGACCTGGCATTTACAGTTCTACTATATGCTGATGGTCGCTTTAGCGACCATCAGCTTATAAAAAAATAAATAAAAAATGTTTTAAAAAAAAAATGTTAAACAAAATACAATTATTTAAAAAAATAAAAAATGTGTAAAAAAAACTAATAAAAAAAAGCAAACATGATTCTTGCTCTCCTGTACTTCATATGCATGTTATTATATATATACAACCTCCTTGGATCCCCCAAAAATAACTTCAACATTGTCCATAAAAAATTGTATCCAAAGAATATCTTTTTACAAAATTGTGTGTTTCTTAGCTGTGTTTGGTGTGGTACCTTAAATGTCCCCATTTTTTTTAGCTCTTCTGGTATGATTGGATACATGGGGGTGTGATACCATTTCACTCAAGAGATATCCATGCATATTGGTAGTAGCTTCATTGACATTTATCTCCAGCATTGATGGCATTTAATTAACCAGCATACTGTATATGTTTTTGGAATGAGGAGCTAACCAGAACAACAGAGGCAACAAGCCAATTCAAACACAGATAGAACATACAAACTAAATGAAAGTACTGGAGAAGGCATTCCGGTTTCAATGTTAATTTAATGGGAAAACTAAACAAGCATTCTGATTGGTCACTATGGGTTACAACTAGGGATGCACCTATACCGGTTTTTCGGTCTCGAGTATGAGTACAGACATTCATATTTCGGAACTCGCCGATACCGAATACTGATACCTGTACTTTCGGTAGCATGGAGTCGGCTTCCCGGGCAATCAAGATGCCGGGCAGAGGGCTTGCTGATTGCTCGGTAAGCTGGCTCCATGCTGTTTGGCTGGCTTGATGCAGATTAGCCAGAAAGCCGTCTTCCCAACCAATCAGCATAAAGCTGGCTGTCTGGCCAGTTTGATGCTGATTGGCCGGGAAGCTGCCTTCCCAGCTAATCAGCATGGATCTGGCTTCCAGGCCAATCAGGAAGCTGGGAGTCAAGTCATTACCCATGGCCCTGCTTCCTGATTGGCCAGAAAGCGAGTCATTAACTGCAGCCCGGCTTCCTGATTGACCAGGAAGCTGGCTCCATGTTCCCTCTAGGCACTGGAGGTCAGAGGGAGAGTTCTAGTATCGGGATAAGTATCAGAGCGCAATTACTCACCCAAATGCTCGGTATCGACACCGATACTAGTATCGGTATCGTTGCATCCCTATTAACAACTTCAACTCTGTCCTTGTTGTTTCCTCCAGTTATAATGATTCGGCACCATTGAGTGTAAATTAACTAAGGACTCGAGCACAGTAAATCAAAAGTGCAATTGCTAAGCCACAAACAACTTAAGTGCAAGAAAGTCAGACATAGTAATAATATAAAATAGCTATTCAATGATAGTACAGCTATCTTCACATTTATCTCAACCAATGTGATATGTCTCTTTTTTCTGTACGTGTAAACATGTTAAATATGTACTGTGATCACCTAAACCAAGCTGGCTTATACCATGAAAATCCCTACATAATGGAAGTAGTCTTTCTGTATAAGAAATTGTTAGAAGCCTTCATCGTCTATAGTGTCTTTTTCATTAATTCCACGTTCCCTCCAGTCACTGCCCATATTTCTCTCATTGATTTTTTTTTAGCATTGTCTGTGGTTAATCCTAACCCTCTAACGATGCAAATCGTGGTGCTATCTGACTTAAAATGTAATTTCCTGCACGATTGCCCTGATCAGCACTACCAGAGTTTAAAAATAATAACATGCTCTATCACTCTGTCACTTCTATGCCTAATGCGCTGACTCTTTTATCCACTTGCATCAGAATATTAAAATAATTGTATCGCTGACATCTCTGGGGGATCAAAGAAACTATGCCATTCTTGTACTTTCATTTTTTTTTTCTGTAATCATTTACTAATGCATCCAGTCCTGTTCAATGTTCTTTAATATGTTGTATGTTGTTTACAGTATTTAGGTTTAGTAATTGCCAGATGCTTTGATCAGAGACAGGTAGAGAAGGCAAATGAATGCTTAGGTTTGATTTTAAGTACTAAAATGTATTGGTTATCATATCTTGTTTAAGAGTATGCAAACCCTACATGTTTTAGTATGTTTTGTATCATGCCTCACTGTGTACAGTTTTCTTAAAGGAGTATCACAGCCAAATATAATAAGATAAAAATGTATAGTTCATTAACCCCTTCGTAACAGGAGACGTACACTCTACGTCCCGCCACAAAGTGCCTATATGACTGGCCATGTACGCTGTACGTGACCAGTTATTTGAGGCTCTGTAATGCTGGTAACCGCTGATTCTCAGTGGTTACAATTCATTATTGAATGCCTCAGTATTGAGGCATTCATTGATGAAATAGTTAAGCTTTTGTAAAAGCTTCTTTCTTTAATTAATGAAGGAATTAAGTATTTGACAGCTTAAGGTAGCAGAGAGGTAGCAGAGTGAGTCACCTCTCTGCTATTCGTTTTGACAGCTCCATAGACTGGCCCGATGTCTATGAAGCTGTGTGATACATTTCAGGCACAATGTTACAATGTATCTCTGTGCCTGAAATGTATCACTTCTGGTTGTCTGGGCACGGGCAGAAACTTTTAGTGAGATTATATTCTGACATGCTGTCAGGATCAGCCTCTAAGGTTATTATTAGCTGTTCCTAAGTTTGGAGCAGCCTAATAATAACCAAAAATTAAAAAAGTTAATTTATCAAGCAGTCATAGTGACTGCATGATATAAACTGATAAAAAAAGAGTAAAAAAAATTATAGTGTAAAACAATTTAATAAAATAAAAATTATATATAAATATATTTTTTATACTATAATTATTTTAAAAAATCTAAAAAATAATAATAATCAAAACTTGTGAAAAAAAGTGTTTTCTTTAAGTTTTTTCCTCTTTTTAAAATATTTTAGTTGTACTAAGTGAGCCGTTAGGTACACATATGTGATATAATTATATAGCCCTATCTTTCCTCTAAAAAACAATATAAACATGTGTTGGTACATTTAGTAAGAAAGTATATTACTGCCATGGAATAATCACACAGCAAAAATGTAAAAAGTGTGTCAGTCATTTACGAACAGAAACTGAAAACAAGCTCAGTCATGAAGTGGTTAAATGATAAAATAACACAATCAGCTTTTGATTCAACAATCCAGAAACTTCACCGCAGTACTTTTTTCTGCTACTAGATGTCTCAATTTTGATGGTCAGCATCATTTAACTTATCCATTCTAAGCCCAAGTCGTCCTGGAAACATCCCAGCCTATGACTAGACAGTGAGAGGAGAAGCAGCTCAGTGATAAGCTCATCTCTCTCTTACTTTGCTTTGTCCTTCTATTAGAATGCTTCTTGGCAGTACATGATCTGTTGCTGTTTCCTCTCACATTCCAGTTTTATTGTAGGGGACTGCAGGAGGCTGACCCCAGGTTACATTCACTAACTTACACTGCTCGCATTCAAAAAATACATTTAATGATGTGTTAATGATAACAGAGCGGCATTCATTTGTGTCTTTTATATCTGCTTAGAGTTCAGCTTTAAAACAAATTGTCTTTAGTGAATTTTCTTGCAAAGTTTCTTACCTGGAGATCTTGGCAATAACAGCACTTCCTACTGCAGGCTGTCAACAATAAGTTGCTACCTCAAGACTAGTAGCAATACTGTCACCCTGCTGTGTGTTCATTTATTTGGCCATTAGTGTAGTTCACTCAACAACCACTGAAAAAGCGCACAAAGTAGGCTGACACCACTGTTACTAATTGTGGGGCTTGTTATACAACTGCAATTAAAAACTAGTGTACTTAAAAAGTGATGGTTTTATTTTACATATGGAATTAGACTATGGGGTCTATTCACAAAGCTGCCGAAGGATCTGGAGAGGATAAAGGAATCGATGTAGAGTAGACAAAACTACTACCAGATCATTCACATTTTTGCTTAGAGAACACTTGGTACAAGAGAAACATGGAGGCTGCCATTGGTGACCACTGTCTGAAAATGTTTGGTGCTTGGCCATCATGTTGACCCTCCTGCTTTAAGCTACTGACCCAGAACAAGTATGTAGGTAATGACTTCTTATTTTACTCTGACTTTCATAATCTGCATACTTGTTTCAGGTCAAAGACTCCCAAAGCATTGTACAGTGGGTCAGCATAACCTCCATCAAGCACACGCCTGACATCATCGTGCACGTCCGGCATAAAGTCACAAGTGCTTACCTGTTGGAGGCCATCTTGGTGATGGACACCAGCAAAGAGAGGAGGGTACATTCACCTGGTCCCCTCCTTTCTCGTGCAACTGTTGGGCTCTCAGTCCATGACCGAGTGGCCAACTTTTCAGAGTGGGTGACTCCAAAATGACTGCCAGTCATTTTGGTGTCAACCCCTCCGTTGGTGTCACCGAGTGTGGGTCGCACCCCCCCTTGTGACTCCTCTTATGGCATCTTATATATTTCTCTTATGATAGGTTAAAGTCTCCTGAAAAATGTGAAACATTTTCAGCTGATGCTTTCCACTAAATAATCTTTTAGATGTAAGTAGTCTAATTTAATAAGGAAGAGAGCAATGTACAAATTAGCATTAACCTTAATCAACCAATCAGAACAGGTTTCTTACTGTTCTAACTATAGTACATTGGAAGGGCTGCTAAGGGTTACTGAAATGTGCACATAATTGCTGCTTGTTGTGGTAATTCTTTAAATAACAACACATATACAATTGTATTTGCATATACAGTATACCGAGCATCCACAGTCCATCTATATAAATGAAACCTTAGTTAAGGATTGCTATTACATTTGACATTCTATCTTTCCCACTTGTGGTTTTTAGAGAATTACAGAACTGTGAACTGTTTTGCAGTATAATATAGTAGTATACATCAACCTCTAGTAAATTGTAACTAGTGAGACATCAGATTGGAATTTAGATGTAAGTGATATTTGCATTTTGTGAAACCCTGTCAAATAAATTTTAAAACATAGAAAGTCTTTACATTTCAGATATTTTAGGAAAACCCCCACGATTTTTACTGTAGAAAACATAAACTGTCTGTGAAGCAAATGTTATTATTACCGTATGCTGAAAGACTGAATCATTTAGCAAAAGTAACTACACAGATATATTTTCATAGATATAGTTTCATATTTGACTTTAATGGCACTATTCTTCCAAAATTATAATGATGATTCATCTCAGCTTTAAAGTATAAACATTGGATGATGAACTGGTCCCAGTGTTTATTCAGTGGAGTTCACATTTCTGAATGCTGCACTAGATAGACTGCCGTGTATGCTGCAAAAATCCTTCGATCCTAGCTTCTGTTCAACAGTATTCTTGTGTTTTACAACACTAGATGGCAGCATTAAATCAGCTTTATTTCCCAGAGATTTCTCTAAAAAACACTCTTATTTTTAAAGGAGCTCAAAGCATTGCAGCAGCTACATATATACATGCACATTTCAGACAAAAGACAGCTGCTTTATTTATTCATCAGATACCTGCAAAGCTACAAAAAACAAGGATATGTTACTCTTTCATACTCTGAGAGGTATATACAAAATCATACACTGAATGATGTCTGAAAGAGTCTATCTATCTATCTATCTATCTATCTATCTATCTATCTATCTATCTATCTATCTATCTATCTCCCTATCTTCTCACTCTACAGCATCATGCCCAGAGACCCTTTTGCCCTTAGCATTCTGTGCACCTGAAATCTCTCTCTCCCTCTCTCTCCGTGTATCTCCCTCACCCCTCTCTCTCTCTCTCCTCACTGTATTACCCCATAAGCAGAAATCTTTGACAACATTCTGAAAACCAGAAATTTCTGTGGAAATAGAGATAATTTAGAAGATATTTTCACCATTTTCTAAAGTTTTGCAAGTGTAGTGGCTAAAGTATGGCAAACAGTAACAGAAAATTAACGAACTGCATGGTGAAATTAACAGATATATCTAAATCTGGGAGGAGTATAGAACTTTTCTCTAGAATCACTCATCTGTGGATAGTATTTTGGAGACAGCATAAGTAACAGAAGCAAATTTAAGATGGGCAAATTTAAAAGATATGGCAAGATAAGAAAACAGGGAAGAAGCCAGCTAAAGCTGAGCATGCCACATGAATGAGGAGTGAACAAGGAAGACATTTGTCAGTACCTATCAGGGATAAGGTAAACAGGAGGAAGCTTAACAAAATCTAGACATGGCCTGCATTGCTTAAAGTACTGAAGGGAATTCTCCCACCAGTGGTTGCTATCACCTCACTTTTCAAATATGAGGGAAGGTGTTTTCCATGTTTTTTTTTATTTTGCTAAGCCCTTTTTTGCACTTCATGATGTGTCGCCTGGCTTCCTGATTGGTCAGGAAGCCAGGCTGCCTAGCAATAAGTAAAGTCGGCTTCCTAGCCAATCAGGAAACTGAGTGGCATGCCATGACCCGCCTCCCGGCTTCTTGATCGGCTAGGAAGCTGGCTTCACTTGTTGCTAGGCAGCTTGGCTTCCTGACCAATCAGGAAGCCTGGTGGGACATCATTGGTCAGAAAGCCAGGCTGCCTTGCATCATGAAGCCAGCTTCCTAGCCAATCAGAAAGCTGGGAGGCAGATCATAACACACCGCCCACCTTCCTAATTGGCTAGGATGCCGCCTTAACTTGTTGCTAGGTAGCCTGGCTTCCTGACCAATCAGGAAGCCAGGTGGCAAATCATTGGTCAGGAAGCCAGACTGCCTCGCATCATGAAGTCGGCTTCTCAGCCAATAAGAAAGCCGGGATGCAGGTCATGACATGCCTCCTGCCTTCCTGATTGGCTAGGAAGCCGGCTTCACTTGTTGCTAGGCCGCCTGGCTTCCTAATCAACCAGAAAGCCAGGAGATGGGTAATGACACGCCGCCGGCTTCCTGATTGGTTAGGAAGTTAGGCTTCCTAGCCAATCAGGAAGAAAGGAGCAGGCAAGACATGACATGCCACCCAGCTTCCTGATTAGCTGGAAAGCTGGCTTTACTTATTGCTAGGCAGCATGGCTTACTGACCAATCAGGAAGCCCCGCAGCATGCCTCCCGACTTCCTGATTGGTCAGGAAGCCTGGTTGCTTCACAGTGTCACGAGGGAAGTGAAGCCAGTGTTCTTTTGATAGAATACTGGCTTCCAAGGCAATCAGGAAGCCGTGACCCACCGTATTCGGTATCGGCGAGTACGAAAAAAAAAGTATCATACTCACACTCGATACTAAAAAAACATATTGGTGCATCCCTACTAAATACATTGCAGGTAATAATTAGACATGTGCAATTCGTTTCGTTCTGAATTGAAATTCGTATGAATGTCTGTAAATTCGGACTTTCTGATGCATTCAAATTTCCCTAATGACAGAAATAATTAATCTGAACGTATCCAAATGTTTGATAACGAAATTCGAATACATCCAAATTTCATTCGGAATGAAACACAGAAGCGGGAGAGCTGTAATTTACAGCTCACAAGCTTCTCTCTTTGTTGACATTCTGGCCTTGTATCCCAAATGAAAACGAAGTAACAGAATATTATTACAAAATGTGAAATAAAAACAATGAAGCTGAGAGATCTGTGTTATTCTGTAACAGCTTCTGCTTCTTTGCTGTCAAAGAATCTGGCAGCTGTCACTAAATACACTAAAGTGTTAAACAGTCCACAGAAATAATAATAAAAAAACAACATACAGTTCTTCCGGCAATTCATACTAAACCATTCAGGTCTGGTAGGAATTTTAATGGGGACCTGAATGCCAAATACAAATCAGGGTTCACACCACTGGGAGGGTGCTTTTCCAGGGGGGACCCCTGGAAAAGCACCTTGTCCCCAGGGCCTCTTCTCCACAAGCCTGACCCAGTGGTTGTGGGGATCTGCGGGCAGGGGGGCTCATCTGCATCTTTCATAAAGGGGCCCCATGCCGCCCCCCTTGTGAATGAGTAAGGGGTAGTTGTTACCACTACTCAGTCACTAAAGACTAAAACAAAATGTAAATAAATATATAGCACCTTAGAAAAAAACTTTATACACCCCCACCATAAAAAAAATCCCACCAGCAAAAATTCCAACAGCAAAATACCCCACCAACAAAGATCCACTGTCCCCAGAAAACTCCCTCCAGTAAATGTTACCCTTTACTTCCAGACCAGATTTCAGATGCAGTGGTGCCAAGCAGAGTCCGCACAAACTTCCTTTCAGCTGTATCACACATGACACATCAGAGCCAGGGTGGAACTTAGCATAGCTTACCTTGGCTCAGTGATGCCAACGTACTGAGGTCTAACACTGTGCTGAGGCCTGATAAGGGTGTAGATGGGGGTGGGGGGGGTTTCTGCGGAGGTGCAGGCCATGTGGTATTGTATGATGGATAGAGGTTGCAGACCTAAAGCAACCGAAACCTCTCTGAACCTAGATCAGATGCCTTTTAGCATGGCACTTTAAAAGTCCATTTTCACCTTTGTAAGTGATTAGCATGTTTTGTGGTAATGTAGAGGTGCTGTGATGATGTATATGTGTGCACATTTTCATAACTCACATTGCAGGCTTGCTTCAATTTTTAATGAACTTTTTATTAGGCCTGAATCCTACAAATTGAAAATTTTCTCCACAGGAAATTCAGTCTGACACCAGGGTTGAATTGTAAAGCAGACTGCAAACAGCAGCCACACTCCTTGTGATTCTGTGTAACACAATTACTAAACACAAGCTCTGCCTTTGCACAGAATACACTGTCCAGGAGAGGGGGGTTGCCACTATGAATACTAATGAATGGGGGTGGGTGGAGAGCTTAGTTGTACAGTTGTAATATATTGCTTGTAGAGCACAAAGGTGACCATTTTCACGAGGATATGAAGAGGAAAGATACCAATAAACATTATTTTCTATGTTCATATATATGACAACTGTGTATGCTTGCTTTTAAAAAAAATACCACTGCAAAGGTGTAAATGGGCTTTGAGGTGGTAGGTAAAAATGCACATTTATATGAGAAAGTAATTTAGAGCCTATTCACTATTAAAAAAAAGTAATAGGAAACAAAATAAATCTCTGCTCAAATTTCTTTAAAAAATGAAAAAAAAACCTCCCATCAGTGTATTAAATTAAATTAAATGCTTTTAAAAATAATCTTCTTTATTCATTATCTCATGTCAGGTCTTTCTTTTTAGTGAAAAACTTGTTGAAGTTAAGGTTGAAACACACTCATGTCTGCATGTTGAGGCTTCCATTTCCAGGAAAAAAAACAACTCTCACATACATTCTGTATAGTAAATGCAGTGTTAGATCCAGGAGACTGTGATGTACCTATTGAAAAGGATGAGCTTCCGGTTGACCTTGAGTTTGACCAAAACCCAAGTTCTTTGCGGTTTGAGAAAATGGTGAACTTTTGCAGCCATTTGCGTCATCAGCAACTAATTACAAAAATTTAACTTTCTGGCCTTTGAACTGTGGTCAAGTGGCGTAGGAGGGCTAATCATGGGGGTTTTCTGAGATTTCAGAACCCCCCCCCCACCCCATACAAAATCAGGGTTCTCAGCAGCCTTTGTTCAGTGTGTGTTGGAGGAAGCATGGAGTATTTAGAGAAAGATCAAAGACTTCAAGGAAAACTAGGTACAAATTCTGTATATAAATGTCTATATTTACCAAGGACAATTAGATGTTGATGACCATTGCTAAAAACATCCATATTTAGCAGACAAAATATGGAGCAGCCGATCGGCTTCTGACTTTTATTCTCGAAGCTTAACTTAAACTGAAGAGATCAGAGAACCATGTGAAGATAACAAGAAGCGAACTCCTTGTAACCATCATCACCCCTGTGAAGGCAGTGTCTGAATTGGTATTCTGCAAGAAACACATTGTTTACATTTTTGCATAGGCACAGGGTGCTGCTTAGGCCTAGGTTTCATTGGTGTCCCTGCCCTTGTTTTCCTCAACATAGCAAAGATTTACTAAATGTTATGGCAGGGGGGTGGATTTTCCCATGCCACTGTTACACAGAGTGGTGGACACAGGCACCATGAGAAAATGCTTCTGCCTCATGGCATTCCACATGTTGATTGATAGCAGGGATGGCTTTCTGTGCAAAATAATTGTGGCAGGCATATGTCCTTCTGGGTAAAATAATGGCGGCTGAGTAACTGACATTGCAGTGTAGCACAGTCCACAAAAAAATGCATATGTGGGGTGTTATACAAAGCTGGCATGTAGACACTGGACATGGGTGATTTGGGATTTTCTTTCTTCCACAGTGGAAGTAGCAGGTATGTGCACCAGCCCTGGGAATAGAATCCACCAACATTTTTGCTAACTGCTCATAGTCAGTTGGTGGGAATAGGCCAAGATTAGCAGAGGAGGAGGGGGAGAAAGGTGACAGAGCAGGACTAGAAAAGCAAGTGGCTGCTCTACTCTCTTGAGGAGAAGAAAAAGGATGAATTAGCAGGCCCAAAATAAATGAATGTTATGCACCCTTGAGCAAGAGGAAAACTTTGCATTAGCAGGCTCAGAGCATGACTGCTATGCGCCCTGAAGGAGGAGGAGAAAAAGGGCCAGTAACTTTTCATTGTATTGCATGGGAGAAGTTGAACTTGGAGAAATTAATTTTGTAAATATATGACTTTTGGAAATACAAAATACATTTAACTACCACAAACACTACTTCAAGTGTCCATGACAATTAAGTCTGATCCAGACTCTCTGTCCATCTTATTGAAGCAAGATTTGGAAAAGGGCAGGCAGCCTATGGCCATAGGATTATACTCTTACCCTATAATGTCCCCCCTCCTCTTCATGTTGCCTGCCATTTCACCTGCACTGTGGAAAGACCGGCAGCCTTTTTTATTATTGTGTTACATCTCCATCAGAACCATATCTTTCCTTCTTACTGACAGCTCCCAAACTCCCCTCCTACTATGGTAAGATTGCGAGGAGAGTGAGAGGAGAGGAGGAGAAGGAGGAAAAGAGTGCATTAACAATCCTCAAAATACAATGGCTGCTATGTGCCTTTGAGGAGAAGGGGAGAAAAATGGTGCTATGCTCCCTCAAGAAAGAGGAAAAGTGCACATTAGCAATCCTTAATATAAAATAAATGCTTTGCACTCTTGAGGAGGAGGGGGAGAAAAAGGGTGCATTAGTAGTACTCTAAAATAGTTTGGCTTCTATGTGCCTTTCAGGAGAAGGAGGTGGAATATAGTGCAAAAGCAGCACTCTAAATTAAATGGCGTCTGTGCACCCTTGTGGAAGGAGGCTGTACCCTTTGCTGCTGGCCAGTATCATTGAAGTGATGCACACACAAAGTTCATTGGTGTATAGTCATGTTTTCTCATGCATGTGGTACTTAAATGGCTCTTACTACAGTTAATACATTGCATGCCGAGGCTGTAGACCACAATGGTGCTGTTAGCAGAAACCTGGCGCTGTCCTGACACTAGCCAGTTTCTACCAAACACATGCCTGAAGACTATATTTTGAATATTTTAGGAATAATTTTGGATACAGGGATGATAGGGGGTTCATAAAATGGTGTTGTGGTTTGATTTGTTTTTGAGGACACTATTTTTATTAACCTTGTATTAACCTTTTAATACAATACGGTGTGGTACTGCATAAAAAAATCACAAGCTATACTATGAAACTGTTTTGAACTGGTCAAAAGATGATATAAAGTTGAGGACTAAAGCTTTATTTTTTTATAGGTGTACATTTTCCTGTAGCTTTTAGATCTATCATGGCTGAAACCTCCACTGGTCAATTCAGACCAATTTCTGCTGGATAAAAATATCAAATGTTAGAGATGAAACTACCTAAAAACGTATTTTTTAAATTGAAATTAATCATATTGGGGTGCTGCTGCTGTATGTAACTCAAGCAATGATGTAAAAGTAAAAAAATGAATTACACGTGCAGAATATGTGTTGCCAGAATACTGTGTCACTGTCTATGAGCATCAAATAGTTCTGTAACATTTCAAACAATGTAAATGCATCTCCCAAGCATGTATTAGAAAGGAATGGTGTGTTTCCCATATTGACGTTGAAGTCACACAAAAAAGGAGGACCCTGTTTGACAATCCCTTGCCTATTAGCCATGAATTGGCCAGAAATTATTCACCATCCATTGACTTCAATAGGGTTTGGATTACAGCTCTCAATTTCCAGGATTTAGGATAAGTTTGACCGACAGCCCACAAATCAAACCCAAGCCAATTCACTTATTCACTTATCCCTACTTTCTGAACTGTCAAAGCAATTAAAATTGACAGTGTGGAAATGAGATTGTGGACTTTCCTAGAATACTGTGCAGAAGGTACTATAATGAATGTCTTCTGTGTCGAATAAAAACATCAGTAGAACCTCTTTACTATTTTACCATGGTGCACATAGCATGGAGGCTGCTATGAGCATGGCATTTAGGGTTAAAGCCCATGTGCTATATCTATACTGTTTAGGAAAGACAGACATGCATGTTATTAAATTTGTACAATAATGTTTTTAAAATATCCTGGTGAAAAAATTATTAGTGGAATCACAGATTTGAAACTTTAGAGAGCTACAGAAGTCAACTATATGAATCATCCACATTGAGCATTTTGATATGTTCTCTCATCACTACTTACCACTCATAATTCTTTGCCTGGTTAATTTTATTTATACATGTCTAATGTATTTGTCAGCACATCAGTGACTATTTTGCAACAATACAAGAACATAAGCTGATCAATATCACATTAAATTACCGCATTTTATGGTAATAGCACTCCTGAAAAATGTTATTATTGTCTGGAACTCTTTTGCTACTCAGTTGCTGTTGAGGTTATTCTTTCAATAAATTCCAAGTACTTAAGTACAGTATTCCTTCCCCTTCAGAGTAATAAAGTATGTTCTTAGGAAAACAGCATCTAGAACGCATTACTTTTTAAAAAAAAGAAATGAATGAAAAATGTGCTTTGCTGCAGTGTCGAGTTCACTTAAGTTGATACTTAAAGGTCTAGAGGATAATACATTCGCCGTATTGCAGTGTTCTAGCATTCCCGCTGTCCTTTACAAACTAATTGAACTTGTGATAAATGTGCAGCTCTAATTGATTCAATGTACTGTCTTTCCATAGAAAAAAAAAATGTGGACTAGAGTCATTAAAGCTTGGTCTACTGTATTGCATACAGATCACTTGATGACTCAATTTACTTTCATCAATTGGAGCCTTTAGACCTAGAAACAGTAAAATAAGCACTGGGGTGCCCCATGTAAATGTACTTCACTCACACACAGTTGATGAAGATTACATGATATGTACCAAAGAAAAGACACAATAGCACCATCCTTTTTTTTTCATGGTTAAGTTAAGACAATTAGTACTATGCAAAACACATTAGTTAATGTCCTTTAATGATGTTGCTGTTGCACTTGCTTTTTCTTAAGTACCACTTAATGTATGCATTGTTTACAATGAGCAAGTGGTAATACATGCACATATTTTTTCTGTGTAAATACAAGGATCTTTATTACTTTAAAGTGTTTACAAAAGTGGCATTGTCTTTGAATAACATATGTTATAACATAAAAATATTCCTATACTGCTTGACATTTTTAGAATATCATATCAATATAGTGGAGTAGGAAGGTGTGAGATATAGGTAAACATTTATATTTCTGAAGGTTATGTGTAATAAAAATGTGTTAAAAGAAACCTATCAGGAAAGAAATAAGAAAACCTGACTGTTCACTTGTTTTTGGAGAACCCTGTTCTGGGCTGTTATCAGTATCTTTCTTCACTGATAAGTAAGTTAGTGCCCAGGAACAAGCATTTCCAATTCCAATTTTTAGCAGAGGAGGGTTTGAATCTAAGAGTTGATTGATGATATTGTTTGGACATATTTAGAATTTAGGAAGCTTTGCATACTGTCCCAATGATCACATGGTACAGTTTTTGATGTATGTGTATGGGTAAAGAATCTGTACCTTAATGTTCCCATGTTTGATGCCCCTTGCTGAGGAAATGTTAATCAATGCCCCCCTTTGAGAGCTAGCAGTTGACAATGTGCAAGGCTTCTAGTTGTCAGATTGGGCTGTAACAGCTCTGACCGCCTCTAACAATAGGGAAACTATTCAGCATGCTTTCTCGTTATGTGATTGTCATTTCAGTTATGATAAAGTGATCAAATTCAGGCTCGGGTAAATTGCCAAAAAAGATGGCAGTGTGCCTCTGTACTTATAGATACAATTACAATATTTGCCATGGTGTAATTTAGCCTTTTTTGTCACTCAGGACTCTCAGTCAGAAAGGCTGAGAGGTTTCAAAAAACAAGTATCTTTACAGGGAAAGAGCTGGCTTTTCAGTTCTTTCCAGGTTTTCTTGGTCCTAGTTGAGATCGTGGTACCTGGAGATTTCAAAGAGACTTGGGAGGGTTGAAAACTTTTGTTCTGGCTCTGGGTATTGCTGAGTACAAGCATAGGCAGGTCAGGTAGCTAAAGACAACCTTATTAATGAGGGCTGACACAGAGTTCAGTGGGTGTGTTGTGTGTGTGGTGGAGCCACATGGGAGACAGCCAGGGAGGCTGGGAGAGATGGTAAGGCTGAGAGAGCCAGTGACACATGAGGGGTGTGTTGGAGACACACAGGAAGTGTGGAACAGCAGGAGTCACATTGGAGGTGTGGAGTTGCTGGAATCACACAGGCATGTGGGAAGCCATTCTGGAGTGCTAAAGTGAACTGAATATTGCTGTAAACTGTTTTTTTCTGTGGGGAAGTACCCCGAAAACCCTGGGATGGGGATATGTTGTCTATGTAAGACAATCTTGAGTCAGTGAATTCATGTTACTTTGTTGGAAACAAATTTGCAAATGTACTTTGTGCATTATTTTGCTTAGAAAAAAATACTTTGTTTGTGGAAGAATAAAAGACTATATATGGATATATTTTAAATATAGAAAATTTCTTAAAAATTAGTTAGGTCTGTAAATTAGTCATGTATGGGTAAAGTCAGGTTAACCAGTGCATACTGACACCTGTAAATTTAGCATGGCCACCTAAGTTTTAATGACCTCTGGTCCCAAAAAGCAGAAAGCACAGAAAACAATGAACAGCTGCAAACAGAACATATTCAAAAGTGTTAAGGTTAGCAGCAGTGTAATAGAATGTAATGCTAACCATTATGCAGATGACAAAAGAAAGAGTTATTACAACCTTACAGAAGCATCTAGACAAAATGTAAATATGGGCAGATTAAGTTTAATGTTAAATAATGCAAGGCAATGCACCAAGGCCACAGTAGCATTGCCTTCTATTCTGGGGCATTTTCAACTGGTTATGCTTACCTGAAGTGCAAAGCTGACTGGCTCTTAGACTGGTCCTTCCAGCCTCTCTCCTCCTCCGCTGCAGCGGTCTAATGTCCCTTAAATCATCATGTTCTATACACTGTGTATAGGTGTAAGGACACTGAGGAACATTCCAATGCTGCAGCGTAGAAGGGGACCGGCTTCAAAGACCAGAAAAGCAGGCAGCAGGCTTAGGGGTATGGGTGAGTATACATTCTTATAGACAGAAACAAGCAGTTAAATCTTGCAGTGGGGCTTTGCCCAGAGTTTTTCTTTAACTAATTGCAGATCTTGAACATGTAGATGCTTCCAATACCAGTTGTTTCATGCATTTTGACAAATTACACAACAGAGATGCAGTCCACACATTAACAAAAGGCATCCTAGGGACATTAACTGTACACAAATGTTTAATCACCTGGATAAAAATATTTAATCAAAACACTAATGCTTTGACTTGAAATGTAAGCATGCTAGTAACAGCCAATATGCAGCGTGACAAATGTTGCCATTTTGTGTCATCCATCTACCTTTTAAGTGTAAAAATAGTTTAAAATTAGTGACTATCTTGTCATAAAAACACCTATGGCAGTACAAAATGTAATGGAAATGTGCACAATGCAGTTAACACATAGCAGATGATTTTTGATTGGCTGCATTGGTTCACATCACTTTTTTGTTCATTATTGTCTAAACCAAATCAAAATGCTTTGTTTTATTAAACTATTAATATAATGTAACATTTTCCAATATTTTCTTATGTCCCCACCATTTGTTACCCTATTTTTTCTTATGTCTAACTGTAATTATCAATCTAGTTTCCATAGCTTTTAGTGCAATATATGCTTCTTTTTTATTGTGGAAAAGCATTTTTCATTATGCTAATGTTGTAATCTTATGTCTAGGGCTTTAAGCCTAATAAATTTCCACAACCTTCTCTTAGCATCAATCTTTGATTTTTCTATTTCGTTTGTAGTCATTTGCAGTGAGACCATTGATTTGACCTTCCTTGTTATTGGGATAAAGCATGCTGGGGATGGTGAATGTCACAGAGTGCCATGTAAAATAAAAATGCATTATGTATATTGTGTTATGACAGGTAAAAGCTTTAGCAGATGATGAATACTGATATATAAATCCTCAGAGAAGCTCCACCCTACAATATCCTCCACTTACCATTATTATTTTCTTTTTTACAGGCCGAGTCACCATGCTGCTGCAGATTCTACTGGAAGTTGTGCCAACGGAAGAGAATGTTTCCTGAAAAGAAAGTGTTGGAACATGCCAAGTGCTTTCCTTCGAGTTGACAAATAACACAAGCAGTCCATTTATTGTTGTAGTTTATACATGCTGCAAACATACATTAGTTTATTATTATGTACAGTAGTAACATTTTATTTATTTTACTTAATGTCTTTTAAATTATTGGAAATGGACCAAAATGCCCACAGCTAGAATGGGTTAAGGTAGGGCACCAGTCGTCATAGTTTTTCTGAAGTATAAGAGGCACTTCCCTGAAAATATGTCTTTCCTTTTGCATCCAGTTATCAGGGTTGAACACATTATGAAGCTGATTGAATACAAAGCACAGGATTATAGGTTCAAAGCCAGTAATTGTTTATCTTTGGTGTGTCAGTTCTGCTTCTTAATAGCGTTAGAGAATCACCTGCACACCATACAGCGCTTGAACCAAATTAAATATCTGTTGGTGCTCGAAATGATGATACGGATTGCGCCGTTTAACAATCCAAGTAAAGATAGTAGTCACCAGCACTCACTTCTAAAAGGACAGCACTTTTATTGATATGTCACATGCGTCAAGAAGCCTACGTTTTGGGGGCCGTGCAGGGCCTCTTCATCAGGGCGACATCAGTTCTGCTTCTTAAAACATGCCTTAAAGTGGCATTAAAGGCAAAAAAGTTTTCCATCCCCCAATGTTAATGTCAGCACTTACCTTAAATGCGGTTTCTTAATCCGATCTTCCTCTTCTTTCCTGATGTTTTCATCTGTCTCTCCAGCGGTGCGGCGGCTCTCCGATCCAGCGTTGACTCCTCTCTGCTTGCAGGCACTTCCGATGCACGCGTCCGAATGCACACGCCCATAGACTTACCTTGCGTCTCTGCTTGTCTCGCCCAAAAATCCAAACTGCTCATGCGCCCGCCCCAAGATGCTTTGCGGCCGCCCGAGCAGTTTTGGATTCTCAGGCGGGAGCGTGTGACGAAAACAGTGTAAGTGTAAACCGCTGTTAAAGCGTTTTTTAAACTTTTTGCCTATATCTACTGCTTGCTAGCAGTAGATATAGGAAAAAAAACGGAGGGTTTAGAACCCCACTTAACACTGTCCTCCTCAAGACTTCTACCATCTATCCTCAGTGTCTTACACATATAAAAATAATGGGGCTGCTAATAACTCTTGCTCTGTGCCTCCTCTGTTATTTCAGCAGCATCAGAAGTCACATCCACTGTGTGCCTTAATTGAAATGTCAGGTGTATATAGCATAGTCAAAATGAATTGTAAATGCAGCAAAGTTTTCTATACGTGGACAATTTTTTTGTTTGCTTTTTGATTGGATTTTTTTAAAGACTGAAGGACACATTATGACTTTTTATTTATTTCTGATTGAAATAGTAATGTTACTTATTAAGAATGTTTATCATTGAAGATAAACGTATGATTCTCTTTATTCTAGAGGTTGTCCAAAGCTTTCATTATTTGTATTTTTAACATAAACAGTCCATTCTTGTTTCTAATGTTTAGTTTTGATCCTATAATAAACCATGGAGAAATGCAGATGAGTATTGGCAATTGTTTTACATTTGTGTCTGTCTCTTTATACAGAAGACAAATATGATATAAAATTAAAGATCACTTAAGCTTATACTGTGCTGGTATTCAGCATAGACTTCAGTATGGCCTGCTTTGGTGTTGTCCTTTTCCTTATTAAGGTGAGGAAGCAATAAAAGTAGAGCTCTATCTGTTCCCAAAAAATTGTATAAATTGAATTTCAGTACAGCGTTGCATGACGGAATAAATGTTGGTTAAAGTACTGCAGTGCTGAATACTAAAAAATGGCCTGGCCAGGAAAGTTTAGCCTCCTTGGTCAGCAAGTGGTTAAGGCAGGTTAACCACTTGCTGACCAAGGAGGCTAAACTTTCCTGGCCAGGCCATTTTTCAGTATTCAGCACTGCAGTACTTTGACCGACATTTATTCCGTCATGCAATGCTGTACTGAAATTCATTTTTTCAAATCAGCAAAGTTACACAAAATGTTCTTTGCTTATCTCACATATTTGTTTAATGTATCTATTTTGGTACAGAAATATGTGAGATAAGCAAAGAACATTTTGTGTAACTTTGCTGTGAAGACTATTACTCTGTTTTAGGAACCATGTTGGGCAAAAGAGGGGAGTGAAATTTAGGCTGACAGGGTTCTTTTATAATATCGCTGGATTTGAAAACATCTTTCAAAATCTCTTTCTTTGTTGTATCACCTATTTTTTGCTCATGGTTGTTATTATTACTTATATTATATAAATAAGATGAAGTAAATAGTTTTTTTGCCCTATAAGATAACAATGGGCAGTACGTTGTCAGTTCTATATGCATTTTATCACATAGCTCACCAATCAAGTCCCCTCAGAGAAAGAAATAACAGTATGGTATTTGGACTTAAGAGTCATGTGCCTAGACCCCCCCTACCTCTTTCTCTACACATACACCATATTCAGGTTTGATGATATCCACTCATGTCTAGAGATGACCTGACCAGACAAAGATAAAAACAAATTAAAATAAATGTGCTGAGATGCCCCCTGCCCTCTCCTTGTCTTGCTGTACTAGGTCTTGACTTTATGGCACATAAAACCCTTCATAGAATAAAGATGCCATGAAAATATGTATCTGCTCTCCTCTGAACCTTGCCTTGATGTGACACCCAATGAATTAAATAGAACTGTAGATACAGGTAGTTTTTCTAAAGCCAGGCAGATATTCATATTTGCTTTTTGTAACATTTGCTTTGAGATATATGTTAACAAAATGCCTTATTTACTTCCATAATTTATCACATTGAGTATTAATTTAATTTTAAATGTATAGTATATAAATAGTAATGATAATAACAATGATAATAATAAACAAACAATATTACAAAGAGACTGTTTTCTGTTTGTTAATAAGATCTTTTCTGTATTGATATCGACCGCTTTGTTATCCTGTATAGGGATGGGCTGCATGTTCGAGTCGCACATAGGTTCGACTCGAACATAGCCTGTTCTAGCGTTCGCCGAACGCCGAACATTACGGGATGTCCGCGGTCTGTTCGACCGTGGAACATCCCACAATGCACTGCGCTGTCCGAAACGGTAATTGGCTACAGTCTTGCACCTGACCGCAGGTGCAAGACTGTAGTGAATAGACCCCTAAATTGTGAGATCATGACCCATTTTCTGAAAACTGACCAGCTGCTTGTACTGGGCTGGCAAGTACACAGATGCGTCTAAAGCAGAGCTTGAAAATCCTAGGCGCCAGGTAGTCAATGCTCCTTAAAAATTACAGCTGTCACCTCTTATGTTTTTCTCTAGTTGTTGTCAATGGAGCTGGCTCCTGGATAGGACAGGTATGCTAGTGGTATTTTTATAAGAATTATCAATTGAAAAAGGAGCCTCTTAAGATAGAAAAATTGGATCTGCCTTTTTATTTGATTTTTATAGCTGAAAAGCTACTATCCTCATCCTTGCGTCATTAAAAGGTCCATCACAATACACCTGTGCATATCTTTTGTCAGGACATCTTATAAACATATGTTTTTTCCAGATAATAATTCCCTCAGTAGTGAACAGCAATTAAGAATGACAGTTCATTTAACTCACGAAGCAATGTCATCTCCCATATTTCTATATGGACATGTTGGCCTTAACACTGGCTAATGTTTGCAATATCTATAAGTCCACATTGATCATTAACCTTAACATAAAATACATGTCAGCCCTTTCTTTGAATTGTGCTATCATTTCTATAGTGTTAAATGTATAAAATGCATCAGGTCAGTGTCTGTTGTTATACTAAAAAAAAAGTGCTCTTGTTTCCAAATCTTCGTGTTAACTCCTTGAAATATAAATCTTTGGAATTTCCTCCCTACTGTTGTAGTAGCTGAAACCTTTAAAAATTGGGTTCAGAGGTCTTTCACCCTTTGCTGAACAAGACTATGTTTTCCTGACTTCAAGCATAGTACCTCGATCTTTTTTCCCTGTGCACTTTGACCAGGGCTTAGAAAATGATAAATGTCAAAGAGATTTAGGAAATGCTCCCACTGAGTAGAAAAGAATGAACTGCTGTTGTATCGGTTCTGTTGTCAGCGTTCCTGAATAGTACAGTCTGTGCAGAAGCCAAGAAAGGATTTCTGGTTTTTAAAGCTGCTTGTGTTAAGCCAGAGGCATAACTTGAGGTATAAACATTTCTCCAAAAGACTTGTTTGGCCTTTAATGAACCTGCATTTGGATATAATATGCATTATGGGATATTGGATTTACTATAGTTTTTGATTAATGTTAATAACTTTTGACACTATTTTTACTATATTATAACTTACTGTAAATTTAACAGGGCTCAAAGAATAGTATTAACTACTCCTTGTTTTATTTAGTTTATATATTTTTTTCTATTTTACAACAATGTGCTTAACTGTTCACAATCTATTCTGTTTTAGTTAATCCTATAATTTCCTTAATGAGAACCCAGGAGAAAGTAACATGCTCACTTTAATTCAATCCCTCAGCAGCATCAGCAGCACATACCCCTCTCTTTTTTTTTTGTTCAATTGAGGAGCAATGTAGCCACCCTTGGACAGCAGCATTGCTGTAGAGAGGATAGTGTTGGATGGACTAGTAGAATTACATGGACTTTACATAAGTAACTAACAAATTACATCTGAACTCCAGCTAACACTTTTTAATCCCAGCTAACACTTTTTAACCAGTTACTACAACATTTTTGTTTTACTTTTGAGATAAATGAATAATTAAATGAATAAAATCTGACCATTATAAGCACCCCCATCATTATTAAATGGATTTCCTCAGCCCTCTTAACTGCCACTGGACAATTTAGAATGTTAAAGGATACTGAAAAATAACAGGCTTACTGGCAGGATAAACAGATAATAAAACAATTATTCCCATGATGCACTATAAATGCCACTTGATAAACTAAAGGTGAGATTGTAGTCCATCACAGGAGCGAGCTTGGAGTGGTGGCTACTTTACAACTCCAACAGGGACCATGGGGAACAAAAGTAGCCACCCTCCAGAAGGAAGGACAGTGTCAGCACCATATCAGAGATGATTGGAGGATCTACAGCTGAGTGATACACCAATAAGATACATTTTTGTTAATAGTTCATGTACTTGAATATGTTTTTAAGATTTAAGTCCTTAGTTTAGTGTTACTTAACACAAGAACTATCTTTGGCAAGCAATCCACTCCATGAAAAAAACATATTCCAGATCAGTTGTCGATATGTGTCATCTTTGCAATGGCTACATTTCAACACTGCTCAATTTGCCCTAGAGAAACAATTCATAATTTTAGTTATTGCTTGCTAAGGACAACTGAAATATGTTCTGTACTTTTCTGTTAGATATTGCTTAGTGCACACAAAATTGGTAAACCTCCAAGCGGCAAAACAAAAACTTCCTTTGTGAGGTAAAAACTTTTGCTTTAAAAATGCTTTTTTTACCTCATCTGAAACAAACCCGCTTCAGCTAACACAGCATATAATTTTATATGAAAAAAATATTTGGCAAACACAGCAGAACAGATGGAAGCATACTTTCTAAGATATTGATATTTACATTTAGTACACTGACAGCTAGGATATGGTGAATTTGTTATTTGCCATGCTGAAGTGAAAGGAGAGATACGTATATCCCTCTCCAATCTGTTTATGCTTATCAACTGTGTAGAGGCCAAAACATGGACATAGGCTGTATCCAGGCAACAAGGCTGGACCTTCAACTGTTAACAGTGCCAAGCAATATAGTTTTCAATTTGTCCAGCTAAATGCTGACACTAGAGGAATTATATGCCTCACGCAGTGCTAAATGCACTATCGCCTCAGTCCAGCAAATAAAGAATTCACCATAGCAGTCATTACAGATTAGTCAATTACCCTGACAACAACTTTACAATGTGTCCCGGCTAATACAATGTACACCTGGGCATTTTCTTCTTAAATAATGACTTGTATGATCATGACTGACCTTAACATTTAGTAATCCAAAAACACGTGTATAGCAAAGGGGGCATTTTAACTGGATTAACTGGATATGTTATATACAGCAGCAGCTCAGAAATGTTTTAAAGTGCCAGGAATATTCTTTAAAAAAGAGGGAATCTTTAGATTGATACATGTTCTATAATTTTAGAAAATTGATGCTCTATTTTTATTAATATTAGAGCTGACAGCAACCTTTTTCTCAATTGTATTATCCATTTTAGACCGAGTAGTGGCTGCTTGTAAAATTTCTAAACCTGAAATGTGATTAGGAGATCAGCATTGTATTGGAAAATATATCAATACCTTAAAATCAGAACAGTTTTTTTTTCATGTATATGTATGAATGTTTTCATGCCATGGTATAATTCAGGTTAACTGACCTCTCGTTTAACATGTCCAGCTTGGCATATCATGCAATATTTATGTGTGCAATAAATCTGCCTTAATATTTCATTGTTAAAACCTCTTACTGTCTTATATATAACACATGTAATTTTTATTGTACTATACTTGTTTCTGTATTTGTTGATTGATTTCTATGCAGTTATAATAAATGTGCTTTACCCCAAAACTTTTTTCTCTTTCTTTGATGTGGAAACAAAGTACCACTGCAGTAATTTAGAGCATCTGATAGAAAACACAGGGCATATTTCTATGTTCAGAAATGTTCAAACGTAAACACTTTCCTTAGTCTGTATTAGACATAATTTAAAAGGTCCACATACCAACATTCAAGATCTAGATTCTTTATTATATGAACCTGTTATTAGACAATGTGGTTTCGCTTTTTACCTACTCTAGGCATACCACATCTATCGAGCATCTCTGTTTGGTTATACTGTATATTTGTTTTTGGTGGTGATAGATTTTTGTTCAAGTCTCCCAGCACTAAGGCCTAGTGTTAATATTGCAGTTGTTGAGTATCATACTGAATTCATAAATGAATGCAGAGCAGGACCTGAGCTGTTAAAATGACAGCTCAGTTCTGCAGATTACACAGAAAGCATGTGGCTTCCCCTGTGTAATCATTGGAGCTCTGTAACTGCATGTGATGTGCTCTTTTAACAGAGCAGGTGGCTGTCACACTAACACCCACCTTAAGGATCTGGTATGAATTTGCAGGGGGACCCCAGAAAAAAGATTTAGCATCTACAAACCCCCCAAAATCAATACCAGACCCTTATTTAGGCATTAAGCCAGGAAAGGGGGTATCAAGCACTCAGTTCCTCCCTCCTGAACCATACCCAGCTACATTCCCTCAATATTGGGAGGGTACCTTACCAGGAGATCCCCTCCTGACAAAGCACCTTGTTGATGAGGACCTCATCCACCTCACTGTCTCAGTGGATGTGGGGGTCTGCAGGAGGGCACTTATCAGAATATGTAAGCCCCATTTAAGATAAGGGGACCCCAAAATATCTGCCCCCCTACATTAATGATTAAGGGGTACATATTACCTTTTGTTACTAATTCACAGAAAAAAGGAAAATATAAAATAAACACACAGACACTGTGAAAAACTCATTTATTAAATAAATAAGTAAACAATGTCCCCTTGATTTAAATCCAATATCAATCATGGCATCCAGTGATGAAGCTCTGAGGTCAATCACAAAAACAAATGTCCTAATGACCCACTGGCCATTACAACCCATGCCACTACAATGCTCTCCCTCCAATACTCCCATCACATAGACACTATAAAAAAGTCCTTGCTTAAAAAGAAATATATGTAAAAAAATAAATATTGTCAACCCAACCTCAAACACATCATCCAGCAATTTAGATCCAACAGCAACCATAATGAAAAATGCAGAGCTCTTCTCCCATCACAGATGACAGCTACTCAACCAGATGATGAACATCAAAATGATAGCCAGGTATGCTGGGTAATGTCATTGATAAATGTAGTCATGAACATATTTAGTCAATTACATCACCCAGGGTTTCCACTGCAATATTTACATTGGAAACGGGCCACCTGGAAGTCTGGGAATCTGTCATTTAGTGGTGGTAGTGATAGTGGTCGTTTGCAGCAGTCAAGGGTTTTGGCAGACAAACTGGCTAAATCTGGTCATTTAGTTTGCCCATCAGTTGAACCGTGAACAAGCTGGGTTAGGGTCAAACTTGAGCTTATCCCTATTGAGTAGAACTCTGATGTCTTTCACTTAAAAGCACCAAGTCAAAGAAAAGTCCCTTCTGTAAATGCTAAATGGGACAACACAGTGTACAGTATTTCAGGCTTTACAAAAATACAATTCTAAATCTCACATGGCATGTACATGTTACATGAAATATGAATTATATTAATAATATGCATAAAAACCTATACAAAAGACTTGTGATTTATAATAAGGAATAATGTATAATAGTAATGTATATGCATATTTTTATTAAAGCTGATATTTTATTTAAAGACAACATGCCAGATTTAAAACTGTTAGGCCCCTTTCACATGGGCGATCCAATCAGGTCTGATTGGATGCCCAACATAAGTCTATGGGCAGCTGTGTGTAAATGGACGGGCGTCCCTTTACCCCCACCTCCAGCCAGGTACGAAAAAACAAATGGATCAGAGATCGGTTTTGCTGGACCTGATTGTGCCAGATCAGGGGCAATCTGATGTAAATGGACACATGTCTGTTTACATCCGATTTCCCATAGGCAGACATGGGGTTCGGTAATTGCAGTTTTTTCTTCCATTGCAAGATGGAGAAAAAAACTGTACGGACATGGATGTCACAGCGGTGCATGCACAGATCCCCTTCTTATCAGCCTGTGTGAAAGGGGCCTTATTGTTTTTTTTATAGTTCTAGTATAAAATACTGTATACTGTGTTAAAACCCAATTGTGAAACACATATGGGACTTTTTCTTAGATTGCAATTTGCAAAAAAACTAAAATGTAAAAGCCCTCCCTTCCCAAACACATAAATACAGAGACACATACATTTAAATACACAAAGTTAGGACACACAGATGTACTACAAGTTAGAATAATAGTTTAGAGCCATTTTGGTTTTAATCTAAGTTCATGAGCTATCAAGGCTGTACATGTGTCACCTATTTATCATTTTGGGTATCATTATTTTATGCTGTTTTGTAAGATGCTTTTAGCTTGGCTTTACTGATCATATACATTTCATAAACAGTATAATAAGCAACATCCACAACAGGACAGGCCTTTTATTCCTACGAGTCTTTTGCTTTCAGAATATATATATAATTTGCGGGGAATGGGTGTCTTTAGTAAATTTTTAAGACTATTTATAGATATATTTATTTTCTTCTTTTCTTGTAATATATAAACAGTGTTCGCATATGGAAGGTGTCCTAGGGGCTCAAAGCTAATATTCTGCCTAGAGACCTACTTGGCCTTAATCCAACTCTGTATAGGAGGCACAAAAGTCAGAAAATCAAAACAAATACAACACTTTTTTTATTTGGAGCAGATGAGAACTACAGAACAATTTGGTGGAAACAAAAGATACATAAGTAGGCCCTCAGGCACCAGAAACTAAACAATGTTCTACAAACACCAATGCAATGGCGCCAGGGAAAAGAAACACATGGATTACAAATGTTAAAATGAAGCCAACTCTGAGTCTTCATTTAGAAATATGCTCTGAACTGTGGTTACTGGCTGTGCTATAACTTTTGTGTATTGCATGCAATGGTTTCAGAATTAGTCCTACCACAGTGAATACCAGGTGGCACCAGGTCAGTATGTATGAGGTAATGCTATTTGGCTGGTGGTGTGGCTATAAGATGTTAAGATTACCATAAACTGTAAAGGGGCATACACAGATGTTCGTACTTACACATGCTATAATCATGTAGGGAGGCACTTTATTAAAGGTAGCCACAGCATCGCAAAGAAGGATACACGTGTAATTCCTGAAAGTGCATATGTATGCCTGAACTATGGACATTAAAGTATTTACATATTCTTAATAAGCATTAGGCAAGCTTTAAAACAAGCCATTGCTGGTCTATTTAGCTACTTGTACTGTGAAGTGAGTTATTCTCAAAGTTTACAACAAAGACTCTAAAGTCAAGTTTCATTTAGCTTCTAACAGCTTGGAAACACCTGCTGTATGTTTACATTAGAGGTCTGAGGGCTGAAAACTGTCACGATTCTGATGCCATGGTGTAATAAAAAGAAAAAAATCTCACTGCCTCTGTTGTGGGAACATATGCATTTCTCTATACTGCCCATATCTACACATGGAAATGAGGGATTGTTTTAAATTGATTTTGTTGCTTGTTCTCAATATAGAAAACTTTAGTGTGGATATTCTGGGCTCAGGTTTACTTTCAATGTAAAATAACAGTACATACTCAGTACATTTATGCCCATTTTTCTAGGTTGTATCCCTCTACAAATGCTGCAAGTACAGAAAATGCCTCTTGATTCTGTCAGACATCCAATGAGCACCTAACTTCTGTCAGAATGTTTACTCTGATTAAAAAAAAAGTATTTAATTTATGAAAACAGGCAGGGATCTGGAATTAAAGAGAATCCTATATATTCCTATACCTATTTTCACATTTTAACTGAGAACTGGAGTTCTTTATTTGCGCTAATTTTAGGACAAAATAAAACCAATAATATGCAAAAATATATATATTTATTAACTAAAATCAGTGCAACATAATGATCAAAATATAACCGGTGACAATAAAAATTATAAGGATCAAAATATGCAATAAAATTGATCAGCAAAGATAATAATAAAAAATAAAACCACAAGATATTATTTCAAATATTCATAAAACACAACTATGGGGTCTATTCACGAAGCTGCCGAAGGATCTGCCGAATAATTCTGACATCAGGACCCTTCTCAGCTTACTTTAAAATGACTCCAAATTATACCCGTAATTACCTGAAGGGGGCAATGCTGGACTAGGAACAATTTTGGATTTTTCCTTCAAATTCCAATATTATTCCATGAGATGATGTTTGATCTAAGTCCATAAAATTAAGAGATAATCAGTTATCTTTACAGAACTTGTCAGACCTACTGTCTGTTAAGAGATCTGTAAGAGATATATTACATGTACATATTTTAATGCCATAGTTTTTGTGAAAATAGCTGTTTCCTTTAAGACAATGACCATCAACCCCAATAAAGTTCCCTCTAAACGAAAACATCCTAACAGTTAAAACTATGCTGCATGAATGAGAAATCATACTATAGCCAATTAAGCGTCTATGCTGGTGTTTGCAACTGGCTTTCTAAGTGTCTATTTTTATCCCATCTGGCATTCTTTTGAGGTGTGGTTTTGGAGCAGTGTGTGTGGGGACCACTAATTCAGAGACTAAATGCAATGAAAGCTATAAGCTGTATCTATATTCAAGCTGACAGGCTTCAGCTTCATGAAAGCATATTGAAAAGGCTACCTTACAAGTACTGTGTGTCTTATGAAGATTCCTTTGTGAAAATTGGTCTATGGAGCTCTACTTTGTGAAAGACCGTTTCTGTGGGTAAATGTCTAGGCTAGGCTGTTCTGCAATATCTTAAGTAAAATCTAGGCAAATGTAAAAAATAACACACATTAATGCATCTATATATTGATTGATATATTACAAAATGTATGTTTTGGGTAATGCAGCCAGTGTAAGAACCTGAATCTGATATCAGCCTCCTGCAATCTCCTGTACAGCAGTACTAAAACTGAGAGAGAAGTTTGGGCAAGGCTTTAGGCCACTCAGGTGTATCTAAAACTGTAACAGAAAAAGTGGTGACTTTCACCTGGCAGTAGTTTGTAGAAGGGCTGTGGAAACCTTAAGACTGGATAGATATAAATATTTTGGCAGATTAAACAGATACCTAATATGCACTTCATCTGTGTATTTGGAGGGTCTGTCACTGTGTAAAGATGCACAAAATTCCTGTTTTATCAGGGAAAGGGTCCCTGAAGGTGTGGAACTGATTGAAGCTTGACATGTGACATGTTGTTAGGCTTGACTGGCCTACACAGACAGAGACCACAAAGTCAAACTGATGTCTAAGAGAGTTGGAGACTATGAAGAGACTAAGGTAGTCTAGGTCTGAACAGACCAATGTGTCTGAAACAAGCAAGTGGTAGTTTATGTGTGAGCAGACAACAGGTGCAGTGTGGTGAGCGAAGAAACCAGTTCAATAGGGAGGCTAAGACTGGGGTGGCTCTTCCCTAAGTAGGAATAGACAGCACTATGTGAAAAAATAGCCAGGAAGCTAAAATACACTTGTGCTCCATGGGTAAAAATAGGCCTAACTGGTATATGTCAAACTGTTATTTTGTCTATGCACATAGTGGTGCGGTGAATGTGACTGATATAATGAGGTGGTTTAGATGCACACTGTTCTTGCACTTTGTTATTTTTCCTTTAAAATGATGCAGCAGCAAGCTGCAAACAAATGGCATCTTTAAGTGGAAGTATAGGAAATGTGTATGCTTTTATGACAGAAGAGATTGTTTATGTCTCTTCTGCCCTAAAAGCTTCTTTCTACCATTCGGCAATTTTTTTTCTGTACACTAAGCTGCTCTTGCCCATCTTGGTACACACACCTGCAGGATTCACCTTGAACCCATGGCAGTGGGGAATCCGAAACTCCTTCCCTATTCATTATCCTCCTAGTACGCATACAAGTTACACAGTGACTTTCACTGCGCCAAACAGTTCTATTCCTAAAGTAGTACAATGGTTGTATATGAATTTAATGAACTAAAATGTATTAGAACATTTCCAAAATAACGTTCGTTACCCCTATGGTAAATAAATAAACTTAAACAATATTACACTTAGGGGTCTATTCACTAAGCTGCCGTAGGCAGCCGAGTCAATGTCCGACCTAAAGCGACGCTGTTCGGCTATTCACTTCAGGCTGGTACGGCTGATTTCAGCCGTATATCGGCTGAAATCAGCCGTAAATCGGGTGGCTTTGCGTGGCTTGTGCGGTTGTGCGATTGTGCGGAGCTAGCAATGATAGCTAGCTCCGCTCAACAGTTTTCTATTGGCCAGCGGTTCTGCTGCAGTCAAAAAAAAAGAAAAAAAAAAGCTTAACTCTCCCGGGCGCTCCGGGAGTCTCCCGCTCTCGGCCGCCAAGGAGAGAAACACTGCTTTTTCTTTTTTATTCTTATTCTGACACAGAGCCGTGTCAGTATAGAAAAAAAAAGAAAAAACATTTGGCCATAGGAATGCAATGCTAGTTTGAGGCCTATTGCTGCCACCCTTGGCACTGGTCCAGGAGTGGCATTATGATAAAAATAGGCCTGATTAGACTTTGCACTTACTTAAAGATACATCATACTGGTTATACAAAAGAGAATTGTTAGCATAATATAAACATTTACTGCACAACTAGGTGACATGGGCATCATGTACAGTATGTACGTCTTTGCAATAACAATATTGTGGTCCTTTTTTACACCTAGCTATTTAAACACACGTGAAACCCCATGTTTTGCCACAGTGTACTGCAACATGATATGTAAGCATATTGGTGTTTGTTTTGAACGACATCCAAAAACCCATACACAATGCAGCTGTGCAACAGATCACTACATGCGATGCAGTGTGCTCAGGTGAAAAAAAATACTGCAGGAGCCTTTTTTCAAAGGGTTGGGGCTTATTCCAAAAGACTAGGTAGCAGAACTGTGCATGCATTACCACAGTAGGAATTTGCTTTGAGAGACAAGCACTGGGGAAAAAACAGATTAGTAAAATTCTGATGATTTTTAGCTGTTCTCTAAAGTGCTTGTGATGATTCAAAGATTCTCCTCCGATATCCAGAAAAACAGTGGATGTGCATGATGGTTGAAAAATAAATTTTCGGAGGACAGATTGTTTGGTCAGTTTTATTGAAAAATATATTTTTGCCCGTGCTTTGGTGTTGGACAACTTCACTAAAGGTCAAGAAAAAATGACTATGTAGAGGTGCTGCATCCTCAGGGTACTTAACCTTCTATGAAGAGTTACAGCTTTTATTCACCAATAAGACTGCAACTCCTGCAGACAGATCATAAGCAAAATAAAAGAGAGCAGACATCTCAGCTCCTGCACTTCAGCAATACTGATATTTAGAAAAGGTGTGGACAACTACATCTAACTGCCTGTATATTTAGAGTATCATATGTGAAATAAAATAATATAAAATATGTAAAAAAAACTTTGTTGCACATTTGATGAATAAACTTCACAGTGTGATGGGGTGGGTGAAATTAGGGTGATTTAATGAGGATTAGCTGCAATGGAATGGAGGACACTCATCACTCTGATGGAACAGGGGTGTAACAAGCTAAACAATTAAACAGTATGTAAAACATACATACAAACTGTGTAGGTACAATACATAATTATTCTGATTAACACCAAGGAAGATGCAGCAATTTCCCCCTTCCACTTACTGTGCAACAAATGATTTGGGAAATATGTCCTCTCTCTAAAACAGAATTTTAGTACAGGGTGTTATCGCTAAGAGAATCTTAGGATTTTATTAGGGATGCACAGATACCAGCTCAGATACCAGTGCCGATACTTTTTTTAAAATGAAAACTACCAAGGTTGCAGTGGTTGCAGCTGCGGCTGGGCCTTGGCGCTCCCCCACTGTCATGAAATCATTACTCTGTGTTGTTTTAGAAAAACTGTCACATGACAATAAATTTTTTTTATCAGTAATTGTATCTGTGAGCCCTTGGACAAGTATTGGTACTTGTACTTGGTCTGGAAAAAATGGTATTGTATCAGTACTTGTACTTGTACCAAGCACAGTACTTGGTATCTGTGCATCCCTAGATTTTATTTTGGGGATATCTATTTTACATGTAACATTATTATATTACACATTTATAATATTAATGCAGTTATAACAGTGCAATTTGAATTATGGCTAGTGATTAGAAAACAATTGAACTATTGTAATGGTATTTTAAAACTAATACACAGCTTTCTATCCAATCTTATAACTTGCCTTAAATATGACTAGTGAAATGTACACTTCAGTTTTTTATATTTAAATTGGAACAGAAACAGTGTGGAACTTTGATAAAATGTAGGTTGCCTTTTATTTCTCTAAAAATCTCTAATAATCTATTAGGGTTGTTTTACTAAATGAGTAGAGGCTGTTCACTTAGTAAAGAAAACATTAATTTCATAAATGTAATTACCGTTATATACATTTTAATCTCCCTAGGAACAAGATAGAAATGTGTAACTAATATATTCATACACAGTGCTTTAAATATATATAGTTATTACAAATGTACCCATTAGATCTCCTGCAAAACAGGTTGAGATGTCAGATCTGGACATGAAAAAAATGAGGTCAATGTTTGATCTCTTTTGCTTTGGTGCAGTTAGTGAAACAAGCATTAACATTAGACCTATATGATGTTGATTCATATGCAAGGCAATGTACACAAAGCTTTATCCAGGGATCTATTTATAGATATACCAAGTAAAAAAAAGTGAGATTAGAAAGTGTCACCTTGTTCAGGTGACCAAACATTTAGTTTTCAATATACTTTTTTTAGTCACTAAAAAAAATCCACCCATAATATGATTCACACATGTAACAATATTTTAAAATAGAAATAATTTTAATGAAATTATTTTATATTTCAGAAAAATCACTAAACAATGATTTCAATCTGTGCACATAATTTAAATCGGGATAATCCTTCAAATTCAATACAATTTACCAAAATTGATTCTTTATTGTGCTAAGTGAATGATTATTTGGAATTACAGAATTGACAAGCAGTTATTTGTTTCCCACTACATGTATGGCCAGCATAATGTAAAGATTTCTAAGTTTCAGTGACTGTCTTTTACACCGGGTTTAAAAATTTGTAGTCAGGTTGCCTGGATGAATTTTCATTTCATATTCCTTAATTAGGTCTCAGAAAATAGATTTTTAGTTTATCTCTGAATTCATTCTTGTAGTAAAGGGAAGGCTATATAAAGGATAACGGTACTTTTAGTACACTTTTCCTATTCGTGACCAACCCCCCTTCTCCAGCAATCCCCCAAAGTTGTATTCTAGATCTTTGTTATGTGCCTGTTAGGAGTCACACCATTGCTGCTTCAAAAGTCTTGGCTTTTTTAGAATACATGCAGGGAAGAATCTCCTTTCAGTCTCCTCATGGAGAGGCTGTGCAGTTTTAGGACCTATAATAGACAACCTCTTGATAGGAATAAATGGTGATCCTTCTGCCCATGCCTAGAAGAGACTGGGAGACTTATGCAGGGTGACCTGTGGCTTCCAGTGAACCACACAGTAACATTCTTAAAGTAGCAAGGATGGGAAAGTATAAGACTTGAGAAATGTGATTTAATGGATGGCAATGCTAAAACTAGAAAAAACAGACAATCCATGTGTTTCCTATTAGATTGGTGAGACTATGCACAATAATATAGATAAAATGACAGTTCAAGTTGCTTTGCCTGTGCCTTAAAACTTTACTGAATATTTTTTTAGTCTCACAATTACATTATATGGTTTTTGATCATGTCACTAAGGTGAGGAAAGTAGATAAATAAGAGAAATTGCTTTAAAGAAAACAGGTCAAGTAGATTTATAGGTTAGATACCTTTAAACATAGGGCTTCTAATGGCAGCTTTGGTATACACGTTTTTCTTTTTATATTATGAGGTTTTCATTAATCGCATGTTCACTGTGTTTATTCTATTCATGTTTGTTTATTTTATTTCATTTACTTGTAAAGATATATTTTATTTTTTTTACTTGTACAGATATATATCACTGTGGACGGACTCAAATATTCAAATATGTATATAACCCCATTTCCTTTAAATACCATTGCTCATATTTTGTTACCTATTGCTGCATGTGTGTTGTACCCTTTCTGTTCCATATTGTTTGTTGCTGCTGTTGTTTCGTTACATATCGGATGTGCCCTTTCTGTGTCATTCTGTTTCCTTATCTGGCCACAAGACTCTCCATAATTTCCAGATAATGGTGTGAAAAATAGCCAGTGAGCTACAGTTCTGTTAGTGAACACCCTGTTTAATAAAAAGAACTGAAATGACAATGGTCAGCTTTATTCAGGAAGATATCAAATTAAAATCTGTTCAAATAACCAGCATTGTACAGAAGGATATCTCTGAATGGACACCATATCAAATCTTTTGGATGTGATACAGCAGCAGGAGATCATGTGGAGTTCTGCTCCTAACCTATAAGAAAAGAGAAAATTGAGAGCGCATGCGCGTGGCTGTCATGTCAGACGTCTTCTGAGACAGCTCCGCTGCCCGCCCGGACAAATCAGTATGACCCGGAAGCATTGCGCTTTCCACTACCCTGCTATATCTATTTCGGTACCGGAATCCACCCTGACAGAGGATATGCCTTCCTCGGGATCCAAACTCACCTCTACGATCAAAAGTAAGCCTGCCTCAGAAAAGACCAAGGCCTCGGCCAAAATGGCGAACGCGGCACACTCTCCCGCGCGCACGGCTGCCTCAGACACCAGCAGTGATATGGATGAGGGAGACGCTGGGACAAGGGAGATTGACAGATCCCGCAATAGATGACAGTCAGCCCTCCTACAAAGATTCGAAACCATGCTACAGAAGGCCTTACACTCGACCTCTAAGCAAATCACAGACAGGCTTCTAAAGGAGATCAGGGAGATAGGCCACCGTACTGCTGCTCTGGAGGACCGCTGTGACGACCTCAAAACGGACCTCTCTGGCATCTCAGGAGATGTGAGTTCGCTGAAGGAAGAGAATACACAGTTACTCTCTAAGCTAGAAGACCTGGAAAATAGATCCCGCAGATCAAATCTTCGGATAAGAGGCCTTCCTGAGCATATCACAGATTTGTATGCAACCACGACAGCTCTATTTCAGGAGTTGGCCCCGGCACTTCCACTAGATCGACTAGAGATCGAGAGGGTCCATAGGACCTTGACAAGAAAACGTCCGGATGGCCCTCCGAGAGATGTGCTGGTGAAATTACACTTCTATCGCACGAAGGAGACTCTTTCAGCAGCTGCTAGGGCCAAGTCTGCACAAGCTCCGCTATCCTTCCAGGGACACGAATATCAGCTGTTTGCGGACCTAGCTCCCTCGACCATTTCAAAAAGGAGAGCTCTGCGGCCTTATCTAGAAGTACTTACCAGGAACCACATCCAATACAAATGGGGATTTCTATTTCGTCTGCTATTCTCCCATGGAGGTAGGCATCACACATGTGTGACCCTAGAGGAAACCCAAGCTAAACTAGCATCCCTGGGCCTCTCGGATTCACCCCAGTCTACATCTACCTCCCGTGACAGCCCGGCTGCCTCCTCAAAGAGATCCCGGAGTGATTCAGATCATAACCATTCCGGGGAATCACAAGGTCCAGCGGTCAAGATGACATCTAAGTCTGCCAATACACGCTGAGCCAGCTCCAGGCTTACCCGGGCTGATCTTTGCCATATGTTTTTTCCCTGAGGATTGGATTTGTCCTCTTCCCTGAACTGCAGACCTCTAGCAAGTCAACGAGAGCGGCTATGATTTACTGCCTCTATCCAGGAGTAGATACCACCTTTATGGATACCTCCATCATTCACCTACCAGTGGCCTTACCGAACTGACCCTAGCACTATGGTGTGGAAGGACCCCCACCTTAGAACAACTAGAGGCAACAAGGAGACGGAGGGAAGACTCCCCTCTTCTTCACCATCTGTATGCCTTCAAGAACAGCTGGGCCCTCACCCCAGGCTTGCACCCCTTAATACACCTCTAACATCTTTTAGACTGTTCTTTGCAAGGATGCCCAATTATAATATTGTATTCATTAGCTATTATTAAGGCCCCCCGATTGATCACTGGAAGGTGTTTATTTACAGACCACTCAACCCCTGAGGGGAACATCACCTCGTCTAGACCCTACTTTCTAGTAATTTTTCTGTATGCTAGCCGGGGTAGCCTAGAACATCCAGGTATCTTGCCCTCTTACTAAGCGTATTCTTCAAAGAGTAGTACTCCTTTTCCAAGATGCCCACAACTATGAGCCTTGGCCTCTAGTAATATATGATCTGGGTAGAAGTAGGTAATGAGAGGGTGACCCCTCTCACCCCCTTACCCCTATCACTTCTTGGATTCCTGTACCCTACTGCATAGGATCCCCTGTACAAAGTTGATATAAGCAACAGTTTGCCTAAGATCCCTGTTCAGAGTTTATTATAGTGAAATATATACTGACTATGGTTTGTCTGGGTGGGCATGTCACTGTGCCCTCCTACGTAAGGTGACCTTGAGTGGATAGTGATCCATGAGATCCCTCCACTTAACGTCCCCGACACGCCGTGGATTTGCACCACGTATATGTTCTGTATGTCTGATGTCCATTGTCTCGTTTTGTCTTCTCCTACCCCCCTTCCTCTTCTCTCTTCTTCTTTTCTCAGCCTTCTCCCTGGACCGTGCACTGGTGGACCGACGCTCCTTGTCACTCTTTCCTCAATCCCGGACGGGTGAGTACTTTATGATATCTCGCACTACCTTTCCCCATGACTCTTAATTTACTGAGCCTTAATGTGCAAGGCCTCAACTCCCCTAACAAGCGCACTCGAGCCTTCAGGTTCTTTAGATCCACTCATGCTAGTATTATATTTCTGCAGGAGACACACTTCTCCAGAACTTCATGCCCCAAATATTTTAGCTCCCAATTCCCCAATATTTATATGGCCAATGATATATGTACAAAAAGAGGAGTCCTTATAGGTTTCCGCAGATCGGTAAACTTTGTCTGTCAATCAGAGACCAATGATCCATCGGGGCGTTACTTAATCCTCACGGGTTTGCTAGAAGATAAGGAGATCACCCTAGTGTCATACTATGCTCCCAATACGGACCAGCTTACCTTTTTCCGGGATCTTCTCGAAACAGTATCCTCGTGCTCCACAGGAGCTGTTATAATGTGTGGTGACTCGGATCTTGTGCTATATCCTCACAGGGATAAATCAAAGGTTCCCCCTTCATCTTTGCACACAGCGAAGTCGTTTAGTCAATTGATCGCATCCTACTCATTGGTAGATAGCTGGAGAGAGACTAACCCCCATAAGACCGACTACTCACATTATTCGAACCCGCATAAGGTGTTTTCCAGGATAGATCACATCTTCACAGACGCATTCCTAACACCACACATCCTTCAATCCCACCTCATCCCGGTACCATGGTCTGACCATTCTGCCATCTCTCTACTACTTCCATCCTCACTCCCTAACACCAGAGCCACTTCGTGGACCCTCAACGACTCCCTGTTGTCAGTTCCTTCCACCAAATTCCTGATCGAAACATACATAACTGATTACTTAACCCTCAACAGGACACCAGACATTTCCCCAATCATCTTGTGGTAAGCACACAAACCTGTCATCAGGGGACAACTGATCCAAATATCCTCTAGACTGAAAAAAGAAAGACTTAAAAAATTGACTGATCTAGAATTAGAGTTCCACACTCACTCACAGGCCTTCTCTAAAGACCACCCCACTAATAGAGCGAATCTGGAAAAGGCTCGCCAAGCTCTGAACTTACTCCTTACTGATCAGGAGGCTAAACAGCTAAATCGCACTGCCCACAAATTTTATCAGAAAGCAAATAAAGCAGACTCCATGCTTGCAAATAAACTTAAACGACTGGACCCCTCCTTCAAACCCCTTAAAATTCGTAACCACACGGGGACGCATACTTCGAATCCGGTAAAGATACTAGACATCTTCCACCGACACCTTGCCACCCTTTACACTTCTCAAGAACAATTGTCCACTCCCGAGGCGTCTGAGTTCTTCTCAGACCTTAACCTTCCCCACCTTACGTCAGATCAGAGGGCCTCGCTTGAGGAACCAATTACGGAGGAAGAGGTCACTCCAGCAGTTTCTTCTCTCTCCAGAGGAAAAAGGCCTGGCCCAGATGGCTTCACAGCAGCCTATTATGGGGACTTCAAGGATCTTCTGGTCCCCACTCTAACTAGCTCTTTCAATGCCCTACGCAGTGGAATTCCCTTTGGCCAAGAATCACTTACCGCCTCCATATGTATGATTCCCAAACCAGCATCTGACCACTCCAATCCATCGAACTTTAGACCAATATCCCTAATTAATGTGGATGTCAAATTGCTAGCCAAAGTTCTTGCCAATAGAATGAACCAGGTGATAGGCCAACTGGTCAGCAATGATCAAGTAGGTTTTATCCCTACCAGGCAGGCTGGAGATAACATCCGTAGAGTAACTCTCCTCACCCACATAGCAAAGACCAAGCAAATCCCTACTATGCTCCTTTCCCTAGACATTAGGAAAGCATTCGACTCAGTCTCATGGCCGTATCTATTCTATACATTGCGACAGTTGGGTTTTGGCCCCTACTTTCGCAACTGGATATCCTCTCTATATAAAAACCCTACCGCCCATGTAAAATACTCGGGACATCGTTCCCAACCAATTCAGATTTCGAGGGGAACCAGACATGGCTGTCCCCTATCGCCCCTTCTATTTGCCTTGATATTGGAACCTCTAGCCCAAAAACTTTGCATTTCCCCAAACATTTCAGGAATCCCCCATGCGGGTGTCTCACACAAAATATGCATGTTTGCGGATGATGCACTGATCTTTCTAACTAATCCCCTGGTTTCCCTGCCTAACCTTTCAAAACTACTCACAGACTTCTCCTCCATATCGGGGCTGCACATTAATGATTCTAAATCCCAAGCCCTGAATATATCCCTACCCCCTAATTTGGTGTCGTCCCTACAACAACACTATAATTACTCCTGGTGCCCATCTCACCTACCGTATCTGGGAATCAAACTAACCCCGTCCTATCATTCCTTATACAAAGCAAACTACCCAGATATGGTGAACAAACTTTTACAAATGTTAAAAACCTGGGCGAACTACCGCCTATCCTGGTTGGGTAGGATAGCGGCTGTTAAGATGACCTCCCTGCCAAAAATCCTTTACCTATTTAGAGTGCTACCGGAGAGTGTTCCAGCCCCTACTCTGCGCATACTGCAGTCACATATCTTCTCATTTATTTGGGGAGATCGTCGAGCTAGAATTCCCCGGCGCACACTCTACCTTCCAAAATCCCAGGGGGGACTGGCGGTCCCACACCTGCTCAAATATTACCAGGCAGCGCAGGTAGGCCAACTATCCAAATTACACGCGAACCATGAGACCCCAGCTTGGGTGGTACTAGAAAATGCGATGATACATCCAACGACAGTAGCTAATCTTCTTTGGCTACCTCCCAGGAACCGCCCCCTCATACAGAATCCCATCACCTCCCATTCCCTTAAATTATGGGACTCTGTAAAAATGGCATATGGTCTAACCTCCCCACATAAACCTCTACTGTCTATACTGGGTAACCCCTCCTTCCCTCCAGCTTTCAATAGCCCTTCTAACTTTAAAGAATGGTCCTCATGTAACCTTACCTCATGTTGGCAACTGCACACAGCCTCTGGACTTAAGTCCTTTCCATACTTGCAGGAACACTACTCACTGCCCAACAAAGAAATGTTTCGCTATCTTCAGATCAAACACTTCCTTACAACACACATTGACAGTCCTGCCAGAGCCACTACACTCTCTTCATTTGAAAGAGTCTGTTGTGATAGCCCCCATGGCCCAGGAATTATCTCTCTTCTCTATACATCACTAATCTCTCTGCCGGATGACCCTCCTCCTTCATATGTGACTAAATGGAATATAGATCTAGGAAATGTCATGGATGAGGAATCCTGGCATCAGTCATGGCAGAACACCAAATCCAGCTCGAGGTGTGCAAATATGTTGGAAATACATGCAATACATGCATACATGCAATACAAGCATTCCTCTGTCACTTTCCAGTACAGAAACCAGAGAGAAGCTGGTGAACCAGGTCTTTGCTTCATCAGCTTCTCTGGGGGTCCCTAGGTGACATTAGGGGTCTTAAAGACCCCTGATGTCTCCATAAAGAGGACCTGTCACTGCAAACTAGCTATCACTTAGGGAGCTTGTTTGCTCCCTATGTGATAGCAATAAAGTTAAGGGGAAAAAAAAGGTTTTAAAAAATTAAAGTTACAAAAAACAATTAAAAGTCACATATCAAAGCAATAAAAAAATTAAAGTCCCCCGCCCCCACATGCACACGCAAACATGCGTCAAGTCCGCCTACGTGCGAAAACGATGATTACATCCATTGCGCCGCACATGTTACATATCACCACGAACGTCGGAGTGAGAGCAATAATTCTATGGCCATCAATCACTGATAACACTAAACTGATGAGCGGTAAAACCTCTAAAGCATCGGCTATGGTCAATTTTGGGTATGGTAGTTTTTTGCGATTTAGCGCGTGCGCGCAATTTTAAAGCTTGACATGTTTGGTGTCTATTTACCCGACATGACCCTGTCTTTTATATTTTACCAAAAAATAGGGTAATAATAAATGTTTTATAACATAACGTAGGGAGAACAAGTTTTTTTTCAAAATTTTCGGTACTTTTTTCATTATATAGTTAAAAAAAAGTGGTGATTAAATACTACCAAAAGAAAGCTCTATCTGTCCCCAAAAAAATGGTATAAATTAATTTCAGTACAGCGTTGTATGACGGAATAAATGTCAGTCAAAGTACTGCAGCGCTGAATACTGAAAAATGGCCTGGACAGGAAGGGGATATAAACACCCCGGTCAGCAAGTGGTTAAAGACAAGATGAAGGTCTTTCATATTTTGTGGTAGTATAAATGTAACTAATTTTCTACCCCATTAGAATACAAAATTACCAGGGGACCCAATTGCTATCATGAAGGCCTGCCTGCTTAGCAGGGATACCCCAACAATCAACCATTTATTCCTCCTAGCACTAGCAAAGCATGGCACAAAACCATGCAGAAATTTCAGTAAAAGAGATGTCTTCTTACCTATATATATAATTCACATACTTTGTCTTGAGCCCAGTACTCTACCAGCATGAAGTTAGGAAAGACCAGAGTTGAGGTATACTGTCCCATCTGTGGAGCCAAATGAAGTAGAATAAATGGGGCAGATCTTCAAGAAGTAGGTTTATCTCACCAGCTGGCAGATCTTCTTGCAGCAACTCAGCCATGTTCAAATAATATGGGCCTGCAGGCCCCATTTTATAGAGATTTGAACAATAGAATAATTTGTGTTACCTTGAGTTATCTCCAAAAATCAGATAGTAATGCCACCCTGTACTCAGATTAGATTGTGCCAAGAACATTAGATGGGCCTTCTTGTCTTTGTAAGACTCCATCACATCAAGGTTAGAGGACAGCTGTCTTGGCATTTGACCTATTGTTCTTTAGGTCAAGATCAAAAAACATGCTTATGACTTTCTGTGTTTGGACTCTTGTTACTTTGTTCTATAAGGTCTGAATTTTGTACATAAACTCCTCCATCTACAAAGCTAAATGTCCTACATGTTGCTAATCCTTACAGCTTTTTATGTATGTATTATGTGTATGTACAGTATGATGTTTCCACTATATAACTGTGCACTATATAAATACAGGACTTATTTGTTAACTTTCTCATTATGTTCTATAATATACTCTAATTAACATAATAGAGGCTTGATAATGTGATTCAGCAGGGATCATTAGTTTTTCCAATACAAACAGAAACATTGTGGGCCAGATAAACTAAGATTGGTGGTTTTTGAGGAATGCAAATTGTCGCACGTGACATCTTATTTTGGTGCATCACATGACAAATAGTCTATTGTGCTGCAGTGTATGTAGTTTATTTGGTGCCTAGTAGAATGTGTACCTGTCTTGGCACAGTACTGCACACCTCTATCGAGCCAAATATTGTCAAACACATTTTCTGAACTGTTATTTATTTACCAGAGATTGTGAGACTTTTTGTGCTTGGGATTTTTATACAATTGGTGCACTAGTTGTACTTTTCTTTTTAAACCCTTTAAATTGATCTTTTTTTTGGCACATCCATAAAAGAAGGTTTCTGTGCACAATATATTCTGAGTTAATAGCTTTGATTCATCAAACTGCGGTATCACTGGTTAGTAGAGCCTATGGCATGCTAAAATTACATATGATCATTTTGGTTGGAATGCCACTTCAACTTCACATAATTGTACTTTAAGATGTCTTAAAAGCTATTGTAGATTAATGAATCTGGTCCAATGTAGTGTACACCTTAATAATTGTTTGTCACTTATCACATGTTTACATGTAGTCACTTCCACATTTATCTTATTGTATTTAAGATTAGTAGATTCATTATGATAGGACAGTGATATATGTGCACTCCAACTGTCTTCACATTCCCCAGAACTCAATTCAATATGTACCTTTGGGATAGGGTGAAACAGGAGACTTGCAGCATAAGTCTATGACAAAAAAAATCCAATGGTACTGGGTAAAGTTATCAGAACCTAAATTGATAAGAAACAGTTCAAGTTCTTTTTTGACTTTATGTCATGAAGAATTCCTACTCAGTAACATATAGGTGAACCAAATACATTGACCACTTTATGAGTGTATGTTTCTTTTTGCTTACTTTCATGGAAAGGTTATTGACTGATGGGAAGGAGTGGCTGAGCACACTCCACAGCAATGCATATTATACATTTACTAGATTTGTTTGGGTGGATTTTAAGCAGGAACCAGGGCATATCTTGAATGACAGTCACAGGCTTGACTGCTGAAATGGCTGACAAAAAACCTGCCCCCCTTTTCTGCATTATTTCTCCATGTCCATTTCTTTCTAGCCCCCCTTCCCCAAGCATTTAATAAAACTATAGAGTGTGGAGTGTTTGCATACACTGTGGCTTTACATAGAACAAGTATTTCTGAAGAAGAGAGATGACATAACCCTGGGACTCTGTTGAACAATGATAATACCGTTCTCTCACAGATCTTACACTCTGTTTGGTAGGCAACATGCAGATGTGGTTACTTTTGATTTTACAAAAGCACTTCTTAGATAAAAGTCCTCACAGTGTTGATTAAGAATACTCAGCAATTCAATTTTTCAAACCATATTAGAAGATTTTTTTCAGCATTCCCTTCACATCAGAAACACGCTACTTATTTTCATAAATGAAACATATGGTGCACAGACTACAACTAAAACACTGGCATTGTATTTTTGTTTAAATATTTCAAGGGTATGTACATAATGCTTGCATCCATATGTATTGTATTACACAGTACTTCATACAAGATTTACTTGTTTACCTGAGATATTTAGGTACTTCTGGATGCAATGCAATGCAATGCTACAGAACATAACCGACCCGTGTAAAGGTCCTAGAACATGAACATTTTGACATTATGAGCTCAGATAAATATATAAGGTTTCACTACTACTGACTACACCAGTAAACAATGTATGAGTTACTGTAATTACACAGCACTGGAGCATACTGATGAATTTCCTACCCCAAAAAATTGGCAACACAATTCTAGATATGCAAAAGACATGAAAGCAAAAGCAATAGTTTCCAGGGGAAACCTGATTTAAAAACAAACAAACAAAAAACATTGATGATATAATGAATAAAAACAACAATTGGGGGGCGTGGCCTGGACATGGCGCTGTAGAGACACACTTCAGGGGAGCTCTGTAACAGCCGTGCAGGACCTACAATTCCAGGTGACATTCAGCCCTACCCTCACTCACCCTCTCCATGCCCAAGGAGCAGAGGATACACAGCACTCACGGCGACCCCCGTACTCCACTGCTGTACGACTTTTTTGCCCGGAGATCTCCGGCCTCGGCTGCCTCGTCCCCATCCAAGATGGCGCTCACCCGATCTTCAGCGGCCGGCCTCCACTCCAGTAAAAAGCTGGGTTCCAGACCCCTGGGAGGCAATTCGTCCCAGACTCCTGACCTGGTGGATCCTCCCGACTTTGCTGGCTCCCAGCCCTCGAACCGGGCGCCGGGTGTGCCGCGACCGGACTCCCCGATTGGCCCCTCCCCTTTTTCACACATGGCGGGCCCGGATAATCCAGATGAAGGCGGCCTACAAGGCCTACTGCCGCAGCTCCCCACCAAACGGGACTTAGACAACATGGCGTCATCCATTGTGGCAGCCCTGAAAAAGAAGCTACACGATTTCACCCACCGCATCACGGAAGTTGACAATCGCGTCACGTCGGTGGAGTCTGCCACGGCATCTCTGTCGGCCAGGATGGAGGCCCTGGAGGCGGACGCCCAGCTGACAAGCTCTCGTCTGCTCTCAATGCATCTCCGCTTGGATGACTCCGAGAAACCGGAATCGCAGGAACAATCTGCGCCTGAGGGGCATCCCGGAGGCCACGGCTGGCATATCTAGAAATTACACAAACATTAAACAACTAGGACAGCATAACAAATATTACATTGTGTCATTTTAATAATGTGTTCGATAAGGTATAGTATAATTTTCATGGGGAGTTTAAAGAAAGCATTGAACAGGCAAACATAATGTACCCTGGAACCCAACCTTGAATGGCTCTCATTTTAGACTTTCTATGAACTACAAAATCAATAATGTAGTTTGGTTCATTTTATTTGCAGATTCAGAGCACATAGACATATAGACTTTTATTTCTTCTGAGAATTGAGAGTAGAGCTCCTCGTCATGGATGCTAATCTGCGATACTATATTAAAGAAATTGATTGGGGCTGTCATTCAAACTAATTTTCTTTTAGACTAAGATTGAATGAAAGATTGACAAGCAATTTGTTTATTCAGAGGACCTACATTGAGTGAATACGGTGTTTTTTCTCCTTGGAATAAAGCTCGAAGTTTTAGAACTAGCTGAACTGTGACAATGGTGATACAAATAAAACAACTTGGTTTGCATCTAGTTCAACTATCGTTTCATCTTGTGACCTTCAGGATTCATTTTATTTTTTAGAGCCATGGAGTGAAATTAGCTATATAAGTATGGTTGCATCTTACTTGACTTTTTCCTTAGCCTGTGCTACTATGCATTTACTATTTCATTATTTATAGGACACAATTTGTACAAAAATAAAACCTTATTTTTCCCGCACAAGAAATTTTGCCTTTCCGATACCAAAAGCTGTAACAGCATTAATAAAGTAACATATTTCATAATGAGAATCATGCTGAATCTTGCAGATGATCAAGAACATTTCAAACCAGAGATGGAGGTTTAAATATTAGACTTACTTGATGCACAATCTATTGTGCCATAAACCCTATTCCAAGTATAAGGTCCAAATATTTGTTGCAGAACATTTTTCTTCTTCTCTTGGGAACACATACTGTATATTTTGTAGACTCCTTAATATGAATTGTAGTATTACATGTTTTCTCTTTTCACTGGAAAAAAAATTGATGTGGTATTCTTAACTGTCATTTTCATAGTCCGGTGTTTAAACACAGTTGTGGCACTATGCAAAAAGCTCCCAGGGGCACATTCACTACCATACATTTAACATTTGCTGTCTGGCACATTTATCATATTTGACCAGTAAAATTTCCATTTAGTATCAGGAATAGGGCTGAGTGGCCGCTATCACCATACTTGATTTGCAGCAAAATAACTGATTTCTCTTTCACCTAAATTGTAGGAAAAGTTGTCTGTACATTTGCCATGCAGCACTGCTAAACAAAATCACCTTTAAAAAGCTCCCCTTTAAAGCTAGGACTGAGTATTGTTTCTCAAATATGCAATGTCAGATCCCAGAGCTGTGTGACATTGCTTTGTTGATAAGGAGCTAATCAACAAAACCATGTGATTGCGATCTCAATGCTAACATAGCCATTCATCACCAACTATCCTGAACCTGTTTTTGTGCCCAAAAAATGCTAACTCTAACACTAAGGTAACCCTAACTCTAATGATACCATTAATCTTTTAGAGGTCATAAAATCATGTTATGACAATGACAGTTTTGAATTGGTGATTACATGACTTTGTTGACAGTGCTGACATGGTAAATACATTACTTTTTTTATCAACAAAGTCATGTAATTGTCATGTTAGTGCTGTCATGGCCACCACATGACTTTGTTTATGAATTAAGAGTTATGATTATCATTTAAGTTGTTACTAATATCCAGGTTAGATTTTTTTGGGCACAATAACAGGTCCAGGATAATTATTCAAAAATGTTTAAAAAGTCAGTTGATCACCATGACAGGTCTGAATGGTAATCAAATGACTTTGTACAGAAAGGATGAGGGTTATCATCATGGGTTAGTATAAGAACTAGCAACATCAGGTAAGTTTACTGTTAAAGTTCGTGTTAGCCTGTTTGGCGCAAGAACATGTCCAGGGCAGTTGATAAATACATCCTTTCATTCAAAGGCATTCAAAGCCCATTGTATCCTTAAAAAAAAATCACACACAAAAATGATTTTGTCTTTCCCTTTGACTTCGATGTTTTGTTCAGATTGGTAAAATGTCACTAAAATGACCTGATATTCATGGAAATGTCATCAAAGTGAAAACTAATTTCAGCAAATTGCTATACAATATTAACCTGTGAATGTTAGAATGTTAAGGCTATAAATAATTGTCTTTCTATTTCAATCTGCTGCTGTTCCAATTTTCTACCACTCAATTCAAATGCTTCTTTGCAATATTATAAACTTGGGATGTACTAAAAGCCCCTAGAAATTTAATTTCAAGCTCATGTGATTGGTTTACTGAGCTTGATGTGAAATAGGCATTGTTGGCAATAGGAGTGAATTTTTGGTAAGATATCTTCTAAGGGGTCTATTCACAAAGCTGCCGATGGCAGCCGAGTGAATGACCGATCAGAAGTGAAGTGAGCCGAACACTGTTCGGCTATTCACTTCAGGCTGGTACGGCTGATTTCAGCCGTACATCGGCTGAAATCAGCCGTACATCGGCTTGCTTCGTGTGGCTTCGGATCAGCCGAACATGCTCAGCATGTTCGGCTGACCCGAAGTGCAGAAGGAGTTCGACTCAGCCGATCCAACATCTGGATCGGCTGAGCCGAACCTCCGGCAGGCTTCACACTGCTGTTCGGGCTATTCTGAAAGATCCCAAACAGCAGTGAGAGAATAGCCGAATGCCGCCGAGCGGCATTTGGCTCAGCTGTTCTGCTCGGTCCCTCAGAGGCACCGAGCAGAACAGAAAAACAGTGAAAAAAGTAGAAAAAAGTTAATAGAAAACGATTGTGCAGAGCTAGCAGTGACAGCTAGCTCCGCCCAATAGTTTCCTATTGTCCGGCGGCTCTGCTGCTGTAAAAAAA
>NW_017306535.1:1470863-1491438 GCF_000935625.1 Nanorana parkeri
TAGCAGTGACAGCTAGCTCCGCCCAATAGTTTCCTATTGTCCGGCGGCTCTGCTGCTGTAAAAAAAAAAAATGTACAAAATTTAAAAAATCTCCCGGGCGCTCTGCGAGCCCCCCGCTCCCGGCCGCCAAGAAGAGAAACCCCGCTGTGTCTTTTTTTACTCTATGTCAGAATAGAGATTAAAACAAAAAGACAAATTCCCATTCAAAAGCATTTGTAGTTTACTATTGGCTATTTCAATTTGCAATAGCCAATAGTAAACTAGCATTGTACCCGTCCTCTGCTGATGGACCTGATGGATATAGGCCTCAAGAGATGTCAGGGGTACAGCTTCTCCTATTAAAACACTGAGACTCCTCAGGTGATAATAAAGTGTAACTAACAGGAAGATTAAAAAAAGACATATCCAGGCATAAAAAAGTCTACACACCACTGTAAAAATGCCAGGTTTTTAAGATGTAAAAAAAAAACAGTCAAAGATAAATTGCTTCAGAATTTTTCTTCCTTTAATGTGACCTATAATCTGTACAATTCAATTAAAAACAAACTGAAATTGTTTAGTGGTAAAAACTAAAATAATGTGGCTGCATAAGTGTACACACCCTCATAGAATTAAGGAATTGGCTCTGATTAGAATTAACCAATCAGACCCAAACTGATGTTAATTAGTAGTCAGTACACACCTTCCATCAATTAAAGTGACTCTGATAAAGCCCCTATAACGTTTAGCTGTTCTATTAGGACGTTTACTGACATTTCCTCAGTTGCCTCTTACAGCAAAAGCCTTGGGTGTGAAGACTTTTTATATCCACTGTATCACACAGTCGGTCAATAGCATTAACAAAGCAGGTACTGTTTTTTTTTGTTTTTTTTGCAGAGTCCCACTGCACCATAGTCCTATTACCTGTTAATCCTGAAAAACAAGGTTATACCCAGAGTCCAGTACACAGTGTTAAGTAATTAACCCTAAGTATGGGTGAAAATAGTTTGAACTATCGGCTATCAGACGACCCTCTACTGTGTATAGCTATGCAAAAAAAGGGGAACGATCTGATTATAGAAAATCAGGTCAAAGCAGTACAAATAAGGGTCGGATGGCCGAGTTTTATAAAATATAAAGTTTATTTTAATTTTATAAAAGTCATGGGTCACTTCACACTTCACCTACTAATTGTCACCAGATAACACTGCTGAAATTTCATAACAGATAAAAATGAATCAAAAACTTGACACAACACTCATTCACTTCACATGCACAACAAAGCCAACTGCTTAATCTAGTGAACCGGTATAACTCAAAGTGAGAGCAAAAACAGCGCTGAGCGCAGAGGTTTGGAGATTAATCAATTAAATTGGATATAAAGTAATCATAGACAGCTATTTCTTCTATTGGTCATTTCTTCCAAATAGCACCATGGGTGTTGAACTCAAAAGAGTTGAAAATTGAAACATAAAGTCAAAGGAACATAACTGTTACATTTGTGGCTGCCTCTGTGAGTACAAAACACATTCATATAGACTCTATCGCCTCGTCAGGCGCTGATATGATATAGAGGTAGTCCTTCCAGTTGGGGTGCGGGATATCGCCCTAAGTTCTTTCACCCAAAGGAGGTTTACTTAATCATGTAGTATGTGAATCCAAAAAGATAAAGGTACTCACAGGTGCCGGATAAGTTCCGATTCAAAGAATCCTGCCAGAGCAGCGGCTCTACCGTTTCTGGTTTAGCGCAGTTATCGTTCCCAAAGATGAGTTGTTTCTTCTTCGGTGCAAGAAAGGTTCATTAGGATTCGTCTTTGTAGTTCAGGGTGATCCTGATGGTTTGTGAAAGAATTGCTGTATAAATGCAAAGCAGCGCTGGTTATGATTTTAGCCGGAGTGATGTAACCTGACATGCAGGTAGAATTGCAGTGTGGCGTCTGCTACCATGACGCGTTTCGCCCCTTCTTCTTTTGAAGGGCTTCGTCAGATGTTGGTAGGGGGTGGTTGCACCGGGTATTTATCTGTTTAATTCATGTGCAGCCAATTTATTTAACCCCTAGTTTGCTGAGAAAGAATGGGTGTCGACATAGACATTCAACAAAATCAAACAGTCAAACACCAGAGTGATCAAAGGAAGGTATATAGCTGCACAAAGATGAGGCCATCCCTTTGCTTTCTTGGCTTGTCAGCATGTTTCCTGTGAGAATGCATGCATGAAGCCTGATTGGCTTGATTTGCTGCCCCACACATTCCGCTACTTACAACAGTTTACTGTAAAACTCAATTGAATGGCTTTTGCATACCTCAATCAAATCTTGCAATTAATTTATAAATAGAACTAGCAAAAGTATCCTAAATCTATCTATCTAGGCCCGACCCTAGCTAAAACATTTATTTTCATTGTGCCCTTATTGAGGACTTTTCTCCTTACATCCTGTCAGGACAAGAAGTGATGGCAAATCTCTCTAACAGGGACACAGCTGAAAACAAAAAAAATTGTTTTAGTAGCATGACGAAGGATAAGAATTGCTGAGAAACATTTTATTAGTCTACATCCTGTCCTATGATGCCCACCATTTCTTGCACAAGTGTCACAAAGACAGGAAATTAAGAACCTGGCTCCTCCCCACGCTATCCAGAACGGAAAGAAAAAAACATTGTCTAGAGCTAGGCATTGCCTTTCTATTATCACCTGCATTGTAGAAATCAGGCTGCCAGTGGACTTTGCGTATTGCAATATTCTAACAAATAAATGCATGTCCATACAACAGTTTGTAAGTTTATAAAGTCATAGAGGGGAATTTATTAAAACTGGAGGAGACAAAATCTGGAGCAGCTATGCATGGCAACCAATCAGCTTATTTCTTTAATTTTACAAATTTAACTGAAAAAGCTGAAGAGAAAAGCTGGTTGTCCTGGGCAACAGCTACATATTTTGTCTGCTCCAGTTGTGATAAATTCCCCCCATAGTCTATAAGTCATGAAATGTCATTTATAGGCCTCATTCACAATTGCCACTTGTGTTTTTATGCAGAGATCTGTCTGCAAAATCTGTCAGGCTAGATGCTTTGTTTATGCTTCTAGATGCTTAAGATGGTGTGCGTTCACATGCGTTTAGACACATATGTGTTTAGATGCATCTGTCCTTTGTCCATTGAAACGGTCCATTAAAGTAGCCAATGAGATTTCAGCAAATAAATGTGTTGTGTATTACACGTGTTTACATGTATTGTGGTGCATTTAGATGCTAAACATTTTTCCTGGACACACCTGACATCTATTTTTTCTAAATGCAGCTAAACTACATCTAAAAGCATCTAAACGCAAGGCGAGAATGGATCCTTTTGAAATAATGATATATATATATAGGGATGTCCTGATACCGATGCTAGCATCGGAATCGGGCCCGATACAGGGCATTTTGAGAAGTACTTGTACTTGTCAAAATGCCCAGATACAAAGCGCCGAAGCTTGCACTATGTTTAAGATGCTATCTGTACATCTTTAGTGCTACATGTTTTTTTTTTACATCATTAAAAGGTGTGATTTAATGTCTACCAGCTAGATAAATGTACACTACATCTAAAAAATGAGTAATGTGCTAGCCTTTGATCTCTGGGCTACTCTGGTTCTCAGTAGCTGTAAAGATGAATTATGAGGCAATTGAACAGGTAAAGCTTTAGATGGTATATCTAGATTATCCCACACTGAATTAACCATCTGCATTTTTTGATGGCAGATAGAAAAAAACAACCCAATTAACTTATATAATACAGAAAATGCTTTTGCTCCCAGGCACTGTATGAGAAAGTGTTTAAATTGAGAACTATTCATATATAGGCAGAGGTAACTTTAATCAGAAAATCACCTTTAACTTAGCAGTATTACATGCTGTTCTTCTAATAAGGATATTGGCCCATTTCCATGATGCCGTAAGTAAAGTGCAGATGATAATGAATCATGCACAGTATGCTTTATGCATAAAGATACAGCAGATGTAAAAGAGATGGGGAGGATATAAATAAAAATAGTAGAAAAGTAATAGTAATAAAATAAACAATACCTTGCAATGGAACAAAAATGTCCATGATCACAGATCAAGTTAATGTAAAGGACAGCTATGTTTAAGTGTCATTCATATCTATAGTGGTAGTGTTTGATACGCTGTAATGTACAGAAAGACAGATATTTTTCAAAAAACATGTACAGTATGTAGTATTATGTATTACTTATTTTATATGTAGTAAGATATACATGGTGGCTGTGCGGAGGAGCGTCGCGTCACTGCTGTGGGCGGAGCTCCAGCCGGGGTCCTAATGTAGGTGGCTGGAGACTGCCCAGAGGATTCCACCTGGAGCTCCGCCCACAGCAGTGACGCGCCGCTCAGTGACGCCGACGTCCTGCGCCGCCGACATCAGTGGTGGATGTCCTGTATATATATATATATATGACCTGTACATATATATGTCCTGTATATATATATATACAGGAAAGACTTATTATTAAGAGAAATGTAAATTACATGAGATGGAAAAAATTTAAATTACATTGAATGAATAATCCAATGAAAATTAAATAAAGTGTATATGAAGCTTCAATTTTGGGATGGAGTTGAGAAGGATATTACAGTTGTCACAAGAACAAGAGGTGAGGGGAAATATTTCAATGGAAAGGAGGGATATCTATTAGTAGGCGGTGTCTCATATACAGTATACATCTGAAATATGCTGTGTATGCCATTAACAATGATACTTTGTATCTGAGATTAACCAGTACAAGGACATACCAGTACCTGTATATGAAAACATTATTTCTTTGAACACACTGTTGCTTTCTTTTTTACCTTTATCATATACTGTATGTACTTGTTTTTTACTTGCCCATTGAGAAATGGACACAGTTAAACCCTTCCCGACCAATGATGGGATTATACTGTCAAAACCGTTCAGTAAATTAACGACCAGTGATTTGGTAATTCATGTGGCATCACAGGCTATTCTGTTCGCTACCTCTGAGGTAGCGAGCAGAATAGAAACAAATTTACACAAATTACATTTTTTTTAAATGATTTAAATAAATGTAAAAAAACTATATTAAAAAGTTATGAAAATAATTTAAAAATATAAAGAAAAGGAAATAAAACAGTGTGGGGTCCTCCCAAACCATACCAGACCTTTAGGTCTGGTAGGAAGTTTAGGAGGGACCCCAAGTTAAAATTAACAAAAAAGTGTGTGGGATCCCCCCCCCCCCCACCCACCCCCACAAATGGGGAAAAAAACGTGGGGTCCCCCTAAAACTCCCAACCAGACCCTTGATTTGAGCACAGGGCAGGAAATGGCTATGCTTTCTGTCTTCCCAGGCACAATTTCCAAAGCAAAGAAATCCCTCCTTTGATTTTTTGTGAATGCTGCCAGGGCACTTATTCCTAGGCATTGGAATTCCCCCTACCTTGGGGGAGTGGACTGCAGAATTGTGCCACTTAATGAAATCTGAGGAGCTGATAGCTGTATGGTTGGACAGGTCAGATACTTTTCAATCTAGATGGATGCCCTGGCTGCTTTACATGGAATCTGATGAGTTTAGGACCCTGGCTTAGCTCACTAATCTGTTTCTCCCTTATTACGCCGCACTCCTTTACCTCTTTTTATCTTTTTTCAGTTCTTCTTTCTTCCTTTATGTCATCCTACTGTCCTATCCTGTGGTGTGTTCTTTGCGTTGTCTATGTCTGGTAGCATTAGGGGTTGCCCTTATCGTGACCATTTTACTGGGTTTATACCTCTCCGGATGGACTCATGTCCGCACACCAATGATGGTGGCCCAGGGCCTTCCCTCCCTCAGGTGTGACGGTCCCCTTTGAGTTGGACCACACTGTCAGTAAATTCCCCTGTGGGGGTGGGTAGCTTGACTGGGAGTTGGGCCCACCCAAGGGTCCTCAGGCATACATACTGACTGTTTTAAGTTATGATATTGTGTGTCCTTGAGTATTGCTCACCTTTTGCTGCCGTCTGTATGTTTTTACTCTATATTGCTTGTGAAAATCTTTAATAAAAATGATTTCTGCAAAACAAAAGTTAAAAACATACAATTAATAACAAAATGGTAAGAAAATATAGTGCTAAGGAAGCTATTTAAGGTAGGAGACAAAGATATCATTGCCAAAACTGTGAACGGTTTATTTGTGTGCATATTTTTGTATTTTTTTAAAATAAGTAAGAATGTATATATGCATATGTCCCACCTAATTAAAGCCCATTTTCTACTTTAAAAAAATTGTTATAATATGTGTAGGTGCAATGAATGAGGAAGATGGAAATTATGGTTAAAAAAACACATAGCAAATATGGCAAAATTTCTGCGGTCCCCAGGAACGAAAACAAATTCTGAAGCTGTGTCACTTAGGGGTTAAGCTGCACTACTTATGTTATGTGTTTGACAAGCAAAGTTTGCTTGTTCCTGCAAGCCTACTCAGTGATAGTGTAACAGTGCATGCAATCTCTGTGAATAACTTTATATTCAAGTTTGGATTGCTTCCTATGTAGTGTATATTTGAATCTTGCTGCAGTTTCCATTAGCAGTGACATTTCATGACTGAGTTTTACTAGCGATGGATGTTCAAAATACCATACCTATTTATAAATGCTTCATACCTTTGAACACTCTTTTCATATTTATGGCATATACTTGCCTATTTATAATTTGCTAATTGTGGAAACGACACAGCCAAGCTGTTTCTGTGCATTATTAGCATGCTTTGTGTTTCTCCAGCCAGGTATACCATTCTTTGGATCTTGTTATAACATGCCCACTCAGTGATTGTGGAACTGTATGTGTGATCTTACAAGTGTGTATCATTCTCTGTACAGATATATCTCACTCAAGATATTGTGGCATTGTGGTTTCTTTTCATCACAGTTTGAAAAAGACTTCTCTTGGGTCAACACCTGATGTTGGAAGGGGTATGTTTTCAACAGTACTACAGTCCATCTGGAGCTACTATGCATCTGTATATGTCTGGATGATAGTGCTGAGGTTTTTTTTATAGTTTTATGTGCACAATTGCTTGATTATAAGAGCTTTAGTAAAAGGGATTTTTTAAATATTAACCCCTTCCTGGCCAGAGCAATTTCTTTCTGAATTTTTGGCTACAAAACAGCTTCAGATCTTTAAACATTTATATATTGTAGAATTAAAAAAATGCTAGTTGCACGGTATTTGCGCAAATGTTTATCAAACCAGTAATTTTAGGATAAAGTACACTAAAATGAAATTTAGTGCACAGAAACAGAATATAATAATTTTTTGGTAAATAGATACCAAACATGTCAAGCCTTAAAATTGCGTGCGTCCATGAAACTGCAGATAACTACAATACCCAAAATATGCAATGCTTTAAAAGCTTTTACTGCTCATCATTTTAGTGTTCACAGTGATATATGGCCCTAGAATTATTGCTCTCACTCCGACATTCGCGACGATATGTAACATTTGTAGCGCAATTTTCATTTTTGCAGCATCCAATGCATGTTTGCGTTTTATGTGCATGCACATAGGGGGTGGGGGACTTTGGATTTTTTATTTTTTTTAATATGTTACTTTCATTTTTATGTTTTTTTACACTCAACTTTATTGCTTATTGCGATTGCTAAGAAGCCCCCTATGTAATAGCAAATTTAATGTGACAGGTCTTCTTTATGGAGACATATTTCTTTCAGACGCCTAATGTCACCTGAGGACCCCAAAGAAGCTGAGACAACAGAGATCTGTACAACTGTGAGCTATTTTTATTGAGCCACAAAATTTGGCAAACTGTGGTATGAAATACCTGTAATAACCTCCTTGTCCAAAACTGTTTCTTCCAAAGCTGTGGAATCCAGGATGGGGAATCTTGTCCAATAAATTTCTGCACCTTCACTTAGGCAAGAGCTACCAATGGGGTTTTAGGGTTCTGAAGAGATGTATATCATAAAATTTAGAAAAGTTGGGGTTTTTTAGGCAGCCGACTGACAACTTACAAACCAAACATTTGTTTAGAAAATATAATTTTATTTGATTAAAAAGAAAATAGAATTAATAAAATTGACAACATGATTCCCCTATAAGCTCACTCCAAAGTTCATTCATATAAGGATGACATTCAGAGACTTATACAATGAGGCATGATTGAGAAACATAATAATTGAAATTTTCATTGGCACAATACATGATTGGTATAAGGAAAAAGTGATGGAGGAGCTTGATTTTCTCGACGTTTTGCGCTAAATAGCGCTTCTTCAGGAGATGGAGAGGGAGGTTGTCCTTGGAGTCTGTGTGCGTACCAACCGTTCCACCCAGCTCAGACGGTGAAAGAATAAAAGCATGAAGCAGGGGGGGGGAGGGAACAAGAGAGAGGGAGAGAGGTCAAGTGGAGGCCCTCAACCCCAGTAGAGGCAGACCCAATCAAGAGATGACGGAGGTACCACTGCTCACAGAGGATTAGAAGTGGATTCAAAAGACTGTCGGTCAACGCCGTGAGGTAGCCGTTCCTCTCTCGATAACGAGCCCCCAGCAGCTAGTACAGCCTGAGAGATATACAATTTCCAGGGGTATGGCATCCTGTGCCTTGATTTAGGTCATTCCATTTAAAATCTGAAGAGATGTAGTAAACCGGAAAGTGGTTATCAGTTGAGGGAATATTCCCTCAGATGCCAGATGTACAGACACCTTGAAGTTTTGATAGCTACAGGGACACCGCTTCCTTGGGTAATATTTAACACAATTTGAACTCATTTTATTAAGAGTACATTTATTTCTAAACATAGCTAAACATCCAATAACTGATCCATATTTATTAAAATATAGAAAACCGGTCTAACTTATCACCAGTCAGATGAACAGTTTAATTCTCTTATGCTGCATAAAACCACAAACAATACAGTATAATCTGTTTAGATTGAGATTGAGAATTATACTTCCTCAAGACAGGAATATACCTAGGTCCCTATGTTCCATTTACAAAAAGTGTACAAAAACAAGCTTTATTAAGACATTTCATTGTTTTAATCAGTGGAAGAATGGCATATCCTAGCCTGGAGAACAGGACCATGGGTATAAATTGAATGGACTGCCGCTGGAGCAGTTTCTAGTTATGTATGACACAAAGGATACAGATTTGCCATTTTGTAAAACAGAAAAGCATCCAAGTCACATATCAACAATATCCTAATAACACTATGGTGTTAGGTTAATTGACTGCTCTCTAAATTGGCCCAAGAATGTGTGTGCATGTATGAATGCATATGAGATAGGGACCTTAGATTGTAGGCTCCTTGAGCGCAGGAAATTATGAGAATGTACAATATTTCAAGAATAATGTAAATTGTCGGTGCTATATAAATACCTGTAATAAATAAATACATCAATATACCTTCTGTGTTCATAAGAATCCTGTTTGAACTCAGGCTGTCAGGCTCTTGGCAGAATAAACACAGCATCATAATTTTGGCAGGATGCAAAGTGTGTGAATGTGCTTTACTGAAGGTGTGATGACACTGTTCATAGACGGAAGATGGATGACATCGTTCCACTAGGGAAATTCTGAAGTAATATACAGTGCACATTCCCAAATTCCTTCAGATTAGAAATTATAATCTCCTTCTGTACACAGAATGCTAAAGAAGTAAAGCTATTCCCCGAAGATTGTGCTATGTTTTGGAAAAACACAACATCATACAATAGTTTATAGTGCCAGAGAAAACCTCCTTGAAAACTTTACCGTACCCCTAAGGTGACACAAACACAATTGAAACGCACGGCGTTCAGAATATGACTCCCATAAAAATGAAGACATACATGTTTGGTTCCTTGAGCTAGAATTATTCACTGTGAAAATGAGGCATGATGAATGATTTTAATTTAGCACAGGTAATTCTGGACTTCAGCAAGGGCCAATATTGTCTCCTAAACAAATAATTTATAGACATTAATTGGAGGAAAGAGAGAAGCCGTTTGCTTCAAAGAGCCCATCAGCAAGCTGTCCTTCCTGTTTTATCAGTAAGCAAACCTGAAAACAAATAACAGATGGGACTGTCCCTCAGCGCCACCACAGAATATTTATGAAATATAGTACAATTTCTCTTCAGTGTGAGATGCCTCCAGTAGGTAAAGATCTGAAGGAGAGATGTGTGCAGAGAGATGAATGGCTGTCTGAGATCAAAGATTGCTTGCTTTCAGTAAATTCAGTGCAGTAGATTAGGATCTGACCATTTATACTGTGTTTTATATATACTGCACAGCAGTGCAGGAAAAATTATATAACATAGGATACTTAGTGCAGAATAAAAGGATGCTAAAGGAACAAGAATGTACAGTTAACTACATGTGTACATAGAAGGATAGATAGATAAATAGATAGATAGATAGATAGATAGATAGATAGATAGATAGATAGATAGATAGATAGATAGATCCTACTGATATAAATGTACATATATAGATCTATAGCTATAGATCTATAGCTGTGGCTATAGATCTATATATAAAATGCTACAGGAGCACCCCTGGGTCTCAGAAATATATCTGCAAGAACAAAATGTTCAGAGAAGACAAGAACAGGGTGATGACAAGGGTGTTTGGAAATCCCTGAATACCACTTTAGTCCATCTAACACTCTTGGTTGCATATTTTGAGAGATATCTGTTATTGGGTTAGAGAATCTGGCAAACTTAGGCATGACATAATGTAATAACCTATTGTTCAGGATCTGTTTGGGGAGAATAGTTTTAGTAGCCTTAATCAAATTTTTTTGCTGAAACATTTGGGTTGATTTACTAACCTAAACACACGCACGCACTAGGTGCGTGTGATTTTTACACAGCAAAACGTATTTATCAACCAAAAAGTCTCTAAAAGCATATTTCCACTAATGCCATATATGGAAAAATCATGCACATGATGCATATATAATGCTGCTTCACAGTTTAGACAAAAATGGTTAGCTCATGCATTTACATTCCTGCATTCATCAACGCAAGCAACACAATGTAGAGCTAATTTACACAACATCACCTTGCAAGTCATGCAGGGCTTTGCACAACACGCCTGCTGGGTGTGTACACACTACAAAGGTGTCTAGATTCCACCAATAGATCATGCTGGGAGGGAACACACTACAGAGGTGTATACTTGTTCGTGGCGTGTTTATAAGGTTAGTAAATCAACCCCATTGTCTCACTATAGCTGAATGCAGTGCACCTGTAAGTGTTGGTTTGATAAGTATAAGAGTACAGCTCCTACCTGAATCTAGTGACATTCTTGAATTCCCATGACACAGTGGGGTTGATTTACTAACCTTATAAACATGCCACTAACAAGTATATAATATATGCATCATGTGCATGATTTTTCCATATATGGCATTAGTGGAAATATGCTTTTAGAGACTTTTTGGTTGATAAATACGTTTTGCTGTGTAAAAATCACACGCACCTAGTGCGTGCGTGTGTTTAGGTTAGTAAATCACCCCCAGTGAAACAGACAATTGTAAATATTATACAACTTTGTTTAGCGGCAGCTGCACACTGAAAATATGAAAAGTGGTAAATGCAAACTAAACATCAAGTTCAATAATTAAAGTGGAATCACAGTATTGGCATTAGAACATCAACATATTGTATAATAGTTCACTCTTCCCTATATAGCTAAGCTAACAATAGTATTTGTTCCAAACTTGTCCATTAGTGAGCTCACAGATCTATTTTAAGGTTCTGAACCACTGTGCAGTATGAAATTCCTTTCCAAAGCAACAAAGTAGCAACTGATGTGCTGTCTGAAGGATAAGTGTATTTTTCTCCATCTCTCAAACATCTTTCAAATGATTTGTTCTGCATGACTGAATAACTATTTACCTTTGTGAAATGTGCATTGCACGCAATTTGTCCATATACCCCCCTTAATAGATTCATCAAGCAGGAGTTTTTTTCCAGTGAGATGATTGTAATGGTGACAATAATGAAGTCCAATAAACCCCATACTGTGCATGGGGAGTTGGACTAAGCATCATAACTATCACTGTCACTATAATCTTTTTTTAAATATACAAGATAGTACTAGAAGAACTAGAAGGAGGAAGTAGGCCTCTGCAACACCCTGTGCAAGATGGTGGCATGGGACAGATCAGCAGCGCAAGACAATTCTGGATCCACTCGCCTTGTAGGCTTGTAAGTATGTAAGTATGTTATTACAGCATAAGAACATCAACAAAGGTAAGTGTGTGTGGGGGGGGGGATTTAGGAGGATCATGACCCTGCCATGAATGTCCTTGTCCACGGCTATATGGCGGAAATATTATTATATGAGTATTATATTATATGATTATACTATATGACAATCAAGTTATAAGCTAATATGAGACTTGTAATTCTGTTCAGCGACTACTATGATCCAGGCACTCCTGACAGACTGCATAGTTAAATCCCCCACTGCAGAGGAATCAAAGATTGGTAAAGAACAGTCTCTAGCTTCCTGACTGAACAATAAAGCAGCAACAACAGACTGCTGACATAATCTTTGAACTCTTTACTCTGCTCTCTCTCCTTCTGACAACATGATCCCTGTCATCACATATGCATACCAGGGGGCCTGATTGCCTCCTTGTGCTGCTCCCTTACCCCCTTTCCCCCCCACTCAGTCTGTAGATAATTACAGGAGACAGATAGCTAGACAAATTCAGTTTCAGAGTCTATAGGCAGAGGTGGTGTTGATCTCTCTTTCATGTGACAGTGCTCAGGCATAGTGATTGGCCTCTAGACCCAAGAACTGTAATGTCATATGGAAGGAGACAAAACCCAACCTGCTGAGGTAAAGGTAACAGTGGTGGGAGATCACTGGAAAAGAGGTTAACAGTGGGTTGGGGGGAGAGAGTGTGCAAACATTGATGTTTAAATGGTATTCTGTAATACCTGGAGTTAAGCATTAAATTAATTATACTGGTGTATTTTACTGCGATATTGGACAAAATGAAGTGTTGCTTACTAATAAGTATGTAGTGACCTACATTGCAATTATTTATTAATGAAATATTCATCTTTGTTATTTTTCTCTTGATCAGCATTTAAGTTTTACACTCCTCAGTAAAGTTAGGAATTAAATGCTGAAGCATCAAATATATAGGTGAATTTAGATTAATTTATTAGAGTCATCACTTTATACAACAAACATTTGTTACGAGGTTAACAAACTGCTACTGAAAATCTATAGTAGCCTGCATACAACATATAAAAAATATGCGAGTACTACGGTGTAAAGAAACAATTTACAGAAAAAGTTACACAAACACAAGTCAGCATATTAGGAAGAGATCATACTACCTTTTTGGTTAAGCAAACCGTTATGTATAATCATAAATTCTCTAACATGGTTTTTTAGTATCTTGAAAATCATAATAAAGAAAAGAAAATCCTAATAATGTAGTCAACAAATGCTCCCTCATTAGGTGATGCAATGCATAAGGTGGTGAGTTCTAGTCCCTAGTAGCAAAGTCCAAATCCCATTCGCACTGCCACGGTCTCAAAATCACAAGGTATATGTGGTGCCCAGGTGACCACACGGATGGCGCCGTGCAAAACACTTATAGTAAATAAAAGTAATTCACAGTCCCACACTTGAAGGGTTTTTAAAGTATTGATATGTTTATTCAATACCCAATGTCACATACTGTCATGCGGTGCTAACCTTTCGGGTCCGCACAGGGATCCTTCATCAGAGCGACCCCAGGTCTTCTCCAACCGTTTCTGCCCGCCAGGCCTCTCTTTGGTCCTTGGTATGTTATGGTGTGCCTTCACCCCACCCCCCAAACCTTGTGGTCACAGGGAAAAGGGGAAGCTGTCACCCCCACTCTACCGAACTCCAGCGGCAATCTTGCCAGAACCCATGCTTCCTACTTCACATATGCAGACATTGCACATCAATGTAGACATCAAGGATACCTACAGTATTTGCATGTTCCAATATTTCCTCCTCTTTAGCGCTTCCTTTGTTTTTCCTTGGGGGAGAAACACTTCTAGTTTGTAGCTCTTTCCTTTGGCCTGTCTACAAACCCTTGGGTATTCATAAAGGTATTGCCACCAATACTAGTAATTTTCCCCTCTCAGGTAATATATGTAGTGTGTTATCTGGAAGTTAACTCTCTGTTTGAAAGTTCAGTTCGAGATGTAACTGAGAGTGGATCTTTGCAGGACACTTTGTACATTGCAGCTTTCCGGGTAGATAATTAACCTTCAGAAATCTTGTACAGTCTCTTCAGTCCCCAGCGTGCCCCTCAGTCTGCTTTTTCATGAGGGTCCTGGGCATGATGGTTTCCTGGTTTGAGGCTATTCCATTTGCTCAGACTCATTCAAGACTGCTTTAACTGAACATTGTGATTGTGTGGGGAAAACAGTCTTACTTGCTGGATCGGCCTATGTGCATATCAGAAAAAGCAAGACTCTCACTAAAATGGTGGTTGTCCAATCTACCATTGAAAGCTGGGAGTTTGTTCTGTCTGATTCAACAGGTTTGTATCCAGATCCAGAGAATGCAAGGGCCTTCCTAGTGGATGCTCTAGTAACATCATGGAATATTTTTTCACTAATCTACACCTCTGCTGAAAAGTCTTCCTCATCTTCTTTACAGGATAGCTTTGGAGAGTATTCCAACAATATTGGTAGCTGTCAGCTGGCTCAGGAGAGTATGGTACACAGACATTCTTTGTCTCTCCACAGTTGTCCCCGGGGGCTTCTGGATCAGCTGGACCTTCTCTCATAAGGACCAGTATTCTATTCTACTTCTCAGTCCCTAGCTTTGATGGCATGGCTATTGAAGTCCAGGTCTTAAGAGAGAAAGAGGCCTATTAGAGGAGTCTATCCCCACATTGTTATAGTTTCAGAAATCCACACTTGCGAAGTTTATTATCTGATGTGGAAGGTATATTTTGCCTGGGTGAAAGGCAAATTTCCAATCCTTGATCTTACTCTGAAGTAGGATTCTAGCTTTGAGTACTATCATGGGCCAGATTTCAGCTTCAGCAATCTGGTTTAAAAGCCTTTGGCCTCTCATACCATGGATATACCATGGATATAACATCTTCTGTATACGAGAACATGTTATATCAATTATGTTTGTCATGGCCATCTAGCCTCACATTATAACTCTGGAATGGTTATTTGGAGATCAATCTGTTTTTCTTTTTCTGTTTTGTACTGTGCACATATCAATTATGTGTTTAAACATCTTTTAACCTTTGTATAATAAAATAATCTTGTTTTATCGTGTGGTAATTTTTGGTCTTTGTCACTTAGTACCTAAAAAGCCCCACTTATCCCCCTTTTTTTGGGCTTGATACATTAGGGGTGTGGTACCTTTTATTCAGAACCTGGTCACGCTTATTTGACCTAACATATTCATAACTTTGAACACGGGGATGATAAATAATATATCAAAAAAGAATGTGGACATATTAAACATAATTGGTTTAGGAGATCCACAGGACTAAGCTTGGTATCTATTAAACGCTAATTTTTATAACACACAAAAATCTATAGTTTAGCAGATGGTAATATGTAACAATATAGAAAACTATTTTTTGATATTAAAGTAAAATTGTATTCCCTTTTTATGTTTATTGTTGTTATATTTGTCTCTCCTAACATAATTTTCTCTATATTTTTCCTGTATCATTTCTTTCAGTAAAAAACAATCTTTTAAAATTGTTAAACTTGTATTCTTGCCTCTGTGACGAAAGCTACCATATTGTAAAACCTGTTATATTCTTGTCTGAAGGGACAGTGGGCATCTCAGACATTGTTTAACATATTGAATTGTCACAGGATTTGCTGGGAATGGTGCAGTTTTCCATTAAAACAAATGGTGGCAGCTTTTGTTTGTGTGTGTAAAGGGTTAACCAACCCCGGTGACAATTGCATGCAAGCTGATGCCTTAGATTGTTGTTCCGCAAGCTGGAAAATCCCTGTGCAAGGTGAGGCTGAGAGTGGTATTGCCACGTCCTTGTGATGACTTGTTAGGATTAGAAGTGCGTATAGTCACTTGTTGGTAGTGTACAGTGCTTTCGGACTAGCTGCTCCTTAACAGTTTTAAAGTGCTATAACATGTAAATTATTTAGTGTGCACAGTCTGGGTTCACTTTAAGTGTAACCTTTGGATTTATTCCATACCATTTTTAGGTTGATCAGGAGCAGAGAAGAAGCACCTGCAGTGATGACTTTGATAGTATGACTATCTGCAAATGTGAAGAATTGAGGTGTATCTGTGGCCAGGCAAAATGCATTGAAATGTTTACATAATCTTAACAAGCAGTAAAATAATTTTAAAATAAACCCTAATTGGTCTTGGTAGCTGCAGCCACTGTGGAGCAATTTATCCTCAAACTTAATTGCAAAAGCACTAAAGTCATTATCTCAGAAGCTCAGTTCACCCTGCCTCCCCTTTTAGCAGTGACAAAGCAGCCTCAGGCCTTGTTCACACTGGACAAGTTGGGAATTCTGTGGAAGGAACCCATGGATTCCTGCAGCAGCAATCCCAGGTGTCCTGTTTAGATGTAGCCTTTGTCCCCATTCAATTTAATGACTGGGTGACAGCAGCTGCATCTGGAAGTGGAAGTCAGCATCCAGGGACATACCGTATCTATTCTGCATCCAGCGACAGTGATTTATTGCAAACTGCATGTGGACTGCCGCTTACATTAACTTGATTGGGTACAGCAGCTGCAACTAAAGGGGACACCTGTGATTCCTGTCACAGGATACCCAAATCACCAAGTGTGAATGAGGCCTAATGGCTTTCTAATTACTACTGTAAAACAGAGAAGGTGCTCTGGTGGAGGGAGCAGTGTAAGCTAAACTGCTGATAGAAAAACTTAAGGCCTTGTTCACACCAAGCGCGTTCCAGGAGCAGAGCAGTTACAGACCGGATCAAAACTGCGTCCAATGTATTCCAATGGTATTTTGGGCTCTAGTTCACACTGCAGCATTCAGTTCCAGAGCATGTAAAAAAAACTGCATTAAGCCCTATTTTACCTGCTCTGGAACGCATGCAAACGCATAAAAAATGCATGCAAATGCCCTGGAATGTACTTAAAGCCCATTATAAACTTTTTTTTTTGTAAATGTTAACCAAAAACAGCTCGGAACGCATCAAAAACGCGGCAAAACCCACTGCACTGTGTGTGCATAAACTCATGCAGATCTGGTCTGCATTTGGTGTGAACAAGCCCTAAGTGTCTTGAGTGCTTCTTCTGTGAACACTGGGGAGTCTCCCTGGTACATAGTTACACAAATCCCACAGGAGAAAAATTAAAATATACTTACCTTACACCCTAGCTTTCATCTTTAGTGCCTAGCTGAAGATGATGTCACTGGCCTTCTAGCAAGGCCTTGGGAATGCTGAACATGTTGAGAAGAAACGCCTAATTTATTCTAAAACAGAGATTTCCAATTAAATCTAATCTAGCATGCAGTAGTAAGTATTGTCTAATTTTAAATCAATTTCCAACAGGCAGTGAAAAGAGTACCTCATCTTGCATTTTCAGAGATGGAAGAATGCAGTGCCCTCTGCAGTGATTATACAAGACGGTGCACATGTAAATGGTCCTACAACCAAAATAAATCACCCAGAATTGAGGCCTACGTATCAGACCCAAGCTAATTGGACTTTAAAGTTTTCCCATGTATCATACAATAAACATCATATAATATAAAAACATCATAACAAATCATGAATTTTATTGGGACATAATTTGCTTAAAACATATTCCCCAAATTCTGGGTCACGTACACCATACTTTTAAGACTTATGCATTTTAAAAAAAAATTACATTTATAAGTTGTATTATATAAAAACAATAATTTGATTCCTAAAGACTTTTTTGGTTAGTAAATGCATGACATTATTTGTTCAAAAGCACTGAATATGTGTTAATGTGTTATATTTGTTTTATATCTAAATTTTCAGCAGCAAAATTAAACGGAAAGATTCAGCTAACAGAAGCAGTGACAGTTTTCATTGTTAGCCACTAGGGGTAGCACAGTCCAAAGCTAAAACTATTCATGCATTTTAATGTTTTTTTCTAACATGAGCCGTCTGTAATGTCTGCATGTAAAGATGTGCTGCAGAGAAGATTATTAATGAAATCATTAGTGCATGATGTCTCTATCAGTTGCTTTCCCTCCGTTTTTATGTCTTTGGTCTGCCCGTACATCTTATTTTCCTTCGAAGGCCTAAACTTTTTCATGCTATATAGGTTAATTAAGAAATATGACAGACAACAGGAGGTTGGCCAGATGCCCTTTTGCATCCTGCACTTGGGCATACAAGTTCTATTTTGATTTGGTGTCCAACTGGTAAAATGAACAGACTCCATTTTTCCTATGTGCGGTGGGCAGTGTACAGTTAATGAAATAGTTAATGTCACTCTAGTGTTTTTGCCCCCTGCTAACTTGTCAGCCACAGTAAATCTGTTGCCTGTTTATTTCCATAAAAATTCAATTACTGCTCAACACTTTATCCCTCTTGTGTGAGCAATTAACGTTAGTACTTCTCACCCTAGAAGAACTTTTAGTCTTGCAACCCGGCCAAATTTTGTCACAGTTGTCTGTTGTTTTTCTCCCTTGTATTACATTGCTGTCAGTTATCATAGATTGACGGCATTAAAAGCCTTTTACTGGGACGGTGTGTGTTCTACAGTCCAGATAAACGTACGCTATAAGTGAGAGCAGCAGATGGTGCTCTGCTTTAGAAAAGTGACAACAATTGGCTGCTTTAATGAGTACAGAAATAAATGGAAGAATGAATGCATGGATATATGGAAAGCAGAAAAACAATGTTAGGGATGATCAGTTTAAAAGATGTAATTTACTAATTCCACAATATTTGTCTTCTCCGCGATTATCATTGTTTATCAGATTTAAATTTGTGCTATAAAATGTTTTAAAGATGTTTAGAATTCTAAAAACATCATGTATATCACAATATGGGTGTAAATACCTGAGAAATAAAAGCTGGACTCAAGGCACAAACAATTAAGATAACAATCTGAACATTATTGGACAGTTCAAGTGAATACATTGTAAAAACTACCCCATTAATATACTAGTCCCAGTACTGTATTGCTCTCTCTCTCTCTCTCTGGTTTTAACCATCAGGACTAACTAAGCAATAGGGCACCATCAAATCGCGCGTTTGTTGTGAGATTTGCATTTTGCGCGATATCGCGCGTTTGCATTGAGCAAGCTAGAATCGCGGCAAAATCCGCTCCAAAAAGGGTCCTGCTGTAGCGACGCACGACCCGCGACAGCGACGGACAGAGCCCCATTGCCATGCATTGGAGAGCGATATCGCGCGGTAAATAGCTGCAATATCGCGGGAATTACCGCACGATAAATCGCTCAGTGTGAACAGGGCGTTAAGGGTCTGGTATGAATTGGGGGGAAACCTCACGCTTTTTTTTCATTTTCTGCAGACTGTAAAAAAAAAATCATTTTGCTGCAATGGAATTCGTCCAATAACGAATTTTGTTACCGCATTAGGGGGAAAAAATGGCATTTGTCTGCAGAAGATGAAAAAAAAAAAGCCTGATGTTCACCCCCAATTCATACCAGACCCCTTTAGGTCTGGTAGGAATGTTAGGAGAATGCCAATTTAAAAGCAAAGAAAAAAAAATCTTTATCCTTTACTCACCCTGCCCTGGATTAGAACCTGCAACCTTAACAATGGCAAGCCAGGACTCTAACCACTACATTATTACCTCTGTACTTTACTTATAGAAATGTTGTAGAGGGAAAATGTTGTAATTTTTTTTCCTCATGCCGTTTTGCTGCAACGAAATTCGTCCAATAACGAATTTTCGGGAAATCGGGAATTTTGGATTCGTGTGCATTCGTCTTAGCTTTAATTCGGAATTCGGATGCATCCGAATCTCTGAATTTCCGAAAATTCATCCGAAACGAATTTCGGAACGAACCGAATCGCACATGTCTACTAAGGAAGGCTTGATGTTTTTGCTAAGATACAGTTGTGCGGAACTTATATTCTGTACCAGGCACCGGTTCTGCTATATGCTTTATCATACATGGTAAAGCATATAGTGTGATGACTGTGATATGGATTAATGCTCCGGTTGTGAACTGGAGCTTTGGAGATTTGAATAGTGGGACTTTGTGTCCCCAGGTGTTCTATAGCTGTGAGGTGTCCACACTTTGTGTTTTAGACTGCTGACTCCGTTATATGTTCGAGAGAGGGAACTGGTGGCCTGATGATGATTATAGTTTTTTGCCTTTGACACGCTAAAAGCATGAAGCCACCTGAGAGGACGGTCCTTTTAGCTGGTTACCCGATTGCTCCAACCATAAATAAATAAAGGAATATATGAATGTTTTCAATCATTCATTTTATACATGAATTTATATGTTTGTGCTAACAAAGTTCTAGGTTTATTAGTTGGAATATTAGTGAGGAATTCTGTAGTGTTATATATTTCTAATATATTTTGGATATCATTTAACACATTGTTATTGATTTATGCATGCAAGTATTGGACTTAATGTGTACAATATTTGCATATATATATATA
>NW_017306535.1:1491600-1507644 GCF_000935625.1 Nanorana parkeri
CTTTGCAGTTTATAAGCGGACATTCAATCATCTTATATTCTGTAGCAGTGCCGATTTGTTATTCAAGGACCTTCTCTTGAACAAGGCTTCACTTGAGCACGCCAACAGCTGATTCAGAGCTTTGATTACAAGTAACTCCTTTTGCACTTGTATGTAGGAGGAGTGTGTTATTATTTAGGTAGTTGTTTGTGGGAATGTCTTTACCTCTATGATTATGTCCTGAAGGTGAAATGAGTGAGAGGTTGGATACACAGGGAGGGATATAACATAGTTTGTTTTCGGTATCTACAATACAAGTTTTGTCTAATTTGATGAAAATCCATGGAGTGCGGTCGCCCTTTTTCTTTTGTGCAGCTGAGGCAACGGTGAGCCTGTTCATCCAGCACCCGGGATTTGATTGTATGGTTCATCTGGTCACTGAATTTTGAGCGGGGATTTCTTTTTACTCTCTCTCCTTATTATGTTTTATGGAGAAAAATTCTGATCTACAAAGAATACATTTAAACAGGAATGATTGTATTACCTGTTGCTACTCTCACAAACTAAAGCCTGACAAAATGCTCCATAAAACCCTGCAGACACATGTAACAGGAGGCAGAATTATTTGCTGCATGCACATTTTATCTTTTTGTCTGTTTTTCATTATCAAAAATTTCTATTAAGTTTTACAAAATACAAGTGTTAACTGGCATATAGACATACAGTATTACATAACCATATAACAATATAGTAACCATAGGAAAAACACAGAGATAGACAAAAATCAAGTCAACATGAACCTGTTACTTGTGAAAATAGGTTTCCACTTATGCATGCCTCTATTCCCCTGATGTGTGAGACAGTGACTGTTAAAATATTGAGCATATAAAATTAAAGAGTTCACAGTAACCAGGGAAATGGGATTATATGTGACTGCAAAAGAAGGCCTGATGAAATCATAATCAGAAAAGAGGGAAAAAATAAGAATGAAAAGATAAAAGACAGGATCAAAGGGGTTGGAAAATGAAGGTAGAACAAGGGAGGTAAATGATGTCGGGGTCCCCATGCCCATGTCTTGTACGAAGCGAAGGTCCTAAAGGAGCAATAAGCTCATCCGGGAATAACAAAGAATGGGTGTAAGCAACCCAAGGTTGCCAGATCTTCATAAAACCTCTAATGTGAACCTAGGAGTATGCTGGATCATGTTTTTAGCAGCTAACAGTACATAGACTGTCAGGCTATGTTGGGATTTAGTGAAGAGTGGAGATTTAAGGTGGAGGTGAGCCAAGCAGGGGTCTATTGGCACATTGATAAAAAAAAAGGTTTTGCAACAGAGGAAACAGCCTGGTCCAAAACCTGGTAAGCATGGGACAGGGCCATCAGATGTGGAGGATATCCCCCGTAGAAGTGCATCCACGGAAGCATTGAGCAGAGTGTGCTGGGTGGAGGTGAGCTAGTCTGGAAGGGAAGTACCATCTCATGAGGGACTTAAGCACAGTCTCCAATGAAGTTATAGTAATAGTGCAGGTAGCCAACGTAGTCCAAATTTGTGATCTGATGGGGAAGAAAGGGAATTTAAATGTGAGTGAACAATGGAGATTGTGATGAAGTTCAGGTGTAAATGTTTTATGGTAGCAGACTTGTTCAAAAATGGTTAACTCAGTTTGAGACAAGGTGTTGGGGAGAAGTGAACAGACCACGTGTTTAAGCTGTAAATATTTGGAATATTCAGTGGCTGGAATTTGGGTCCAAGAGTGGATTGACCCGCTGTCTAATAAGTTATATAGACAGGTGATATTGCAGGAAGATCACCAGGTGAACGCTGCAGGCGATTAAAGACCTGGGGGGATGGGGGGCTTCCCAAGATAGGGAGCAAAGGCAAATGTGGGATTCCAGTTTACTATAGTGCCCAGTATTATTCCATATCGCGAAGGTGTGTTGCAAAAGAAGGCTCATGGATGAGGGTCTTAAAAAATGATGGTTATCCACGGCAGGGAACATAGCAAAATTGGAGAGTTGGATAAAACCTCCAGATTAGGTGATTTGGGGACATTTAATAATATTTGTAAAAGTTTGGAAGTCCCCCTTGTTGTTTTGTGAATGTACAATGTTAACCTGGGAACCCTAGGACGTTTAGTCATCAACACAAAAGACAAAACCTGGTTCTGAAAAGAGTTGATGGCATGATGTGGAATATGAATGGATAAAGTGCGAAAAAAAGTCACAGGCAGCAGTACAGTATAAACCTAATCTTATAAACCTAACTCTAATGGTACCTTCCCATCTTAATCCACAAAGGTTTTCCTTTGTCAAAAATGTGGCTTAAATAGATTCTGCTCGACCCACAATAAATAGGTGTGACAAACAGCTCTGAATGATACAATGTGTAGTTCTGGATGGGATTATTTAGTTCCATGATAGCGGTGTATCCCCTGATAAGACTCATTTTCCACGCAAAGTGGCTGAACCAACAAACATTTTGGAACTGTTAGCAAGGAGGATGTAACCTTTGCATCGCATTTGATGTACCCTATACATTTTTTTAGAAAATATTTTATTAAACTTTTCCAGTACATTTTTACATAATTAAACCACACAACACAATATACACAATGTATATCACTCTTTAAACTCCTCTTTCCAACCTCTGCATATCATCCTAAATATGCATAATTTTCCCTTATATCCACTTTCCTATCTCATAATTATCAAGCCAGGTTAAACCACCTTTTGTCTGTATCTCCCCTACTTCACTATCTCCCATTCCCCTTCTTCTCTCACCTATCACCTACAGGCCAGGCACTCAAGGTCCCTTCAAACATAGAACACCTATATTGAAGCTGTGCTGTAAACTCCTCCATACACATTATGATATTAAGTTCACATACCCACTACTGAATCTGGGGAATGCTTGTTGACGTCCAATGCCTAGGAATTATTGCCCTAGATGCCAACAACAGAAAACAAAGAAGTCCTCTCTTACTTTTTGTGGGTGATTCCAGAAGCATCTATAACAGTGCCACTTACATAGTTACATAGTATTTGAGGTTGAATAAAGACATAAGTCCATCAAGTCCAACCTATTGTGTGTGTGTGTCTGTATGTGTGTGTATAGGTCCCTGAGTCATCTCATTCTTAAGAGTACCTGTACCCCTGTACATTATGGTCTCTCAGGAAATCATCCAACAGCTTCTTGAATGATTCCACACTATTTGCTGAAATCACTGCTTGTGGCAGCGAGTTCCAGACCCTAACCGCTCGAACTGAGAAGAACTCCCTTCGCCCCATGTGTTTGAATTTTTTTTCTACCAGTTTTAGGTGGTAGCCTCTAGTCTTTGTTACGGAATTTATCTTAAAACATTTGTTGCTAATGTTGCTATGACTATAGAACATCTTGTACATGAAAATCATGTCCCCCATTAATCTCCTTACTTCCAGCGTGAACATATTTAAATTTAGTAGCCGTGTCTCATAGCTCTGGTCCTCCATCCCCTTGATGAGTTTGGTTGCCCTCCGCTGGACTCTCTCCAGCTCAAGGACATCCTTTCTGTGCACCGGTGCCCAAAACTGCACTGCATACTCCAGGTGAGGCCGAACCAGTGATGTGTAAAGTGGCAAAATTATAGATTTATCCCTGCAAAACATTCCCTCCTTGATGCAGGAAAGGATTCTACTAGCTTTGCATACAGCAACCTGGCACTGTAATCTATTATTCAGTTTATGGTCTACAATGACCCCCAAATCTTTCTCCATTTCCGACTTCCCACTTCTGAGGTCTTTGGTAAGAATACTCCCATCAAATGCCCTACTATCTCTAAAATAGAGCTCTACTACATCCGTACCAACTGACAAGACCACCAGATGTGTAACATCGTCCCCTCCCCCACTCCGCATCTCCAACACTTGTTTGTAACTGAGGGGTTTAGTCTATGTAAAACTGTTGTGCATCTATACCATTGTGTCAATATCTTAAAATTTATTTTTGATTTTTTTTGTGCTGGTTGCTTGAGAGTGCCAGTTGCTTGAATGCCGGATAATGGCAGTTTACTGTATTATATTTAGTAAGGTAGCAATGAGATCGCTGACAAAACATTCAAAACAAAAGATTACTACAGTGCAGACATTCTAGACTCTTGGAAAGTTATTTTTACCCCAACTATTTGCATCATTAAGTTTTGATGTAGTTGTAGAGGGTACAATTACAATGTTGACAATGCTGCAGTGGTTTTAATTGCACAGGGTGATCATTGGCATCTTATCTTTAAATCTGCAACAGTTCTGCTGGCAGGATGATTAGATTACTTTTTAAAATAAAAGGTTCACACACAAATAAATTGGGCATGTGTTACTCATGCTGAGAGTCCAGATAACATACTGATTTTGTATTCTGCGCACAGTTCTACTTTTACACAACAACAAGAAACACAAGTAAACCTGAGCATCAACAGTCACCCAAATTTCTAAATTTTGTGACCTAGTGACTTCCTTAAATAGAAAATGGCTGTACAATATAGAGGAAGGGAAGTAGTATGTTAATTAGACAAACCTCTGTGTCCTTACTTTAGTGCCCTTACTCTAGTGAAAGTGGCAGCAATGTTATGGTATATCAACTTCTTTTTTCCTAAAATGTTATTAGATTGTATTATCACACAACATTACCTAACTGTGACTCTCAAGAGTCACTAGCAGGTCACATTCTTTAGATTTCCAAAGACTCTCACAATCTGTGATAATTAGTCGCATTATAAGAGAAATGCACAAATTATTTCATTTGTGATTCTGTGAACAGATTAAGCATGACCTGGTAGTGATCCCTGAGGGCTGGTTTGGAAACAATGCTATACCACACCAATTATAAATACATTCTAACTTACGCTGTTAAATTAAAATATAGTCTTGAATTTTGCAGGTGTTTCCACATATCTTTCTCAATTAGTACATTGCTGAGTTGATGGTAGACTGATTGTTAGGCTTGTGGGCCTGACCTAAAAAGTGGAGACTTTTTAGGACATTAGAGGTTTCTGCTAGGTTCAGACTCAATACATGGTTTTAATATTTGGGTACACATACCTAATCCTCAATATTCTGTCATAGGCTCTACAACTACTGCTAGCGGTTTTCCATGTCTTTGTTCTCATTCGTGCTTCATTTCCCAGTGCCAGAGCACTGATGTGCAGAGAGATATAGATGGTCTATGTCAAGACAGATTTTTATACTCCATTAAGGTATAAATGCCTAGCAAATTTCCAAGTTCCCTTTTCCCAGACAGTGTCCCCAGGGGAACTTCTGCTTGTCACCTCTGCCGAGAAGGGGAAGAAATCACAATTTCTATAAAGGTTTTAAGGGGCATTTCCTCCTTGTAAACCAGCCATTTAAAGTAGAAATTATAAGGCACCAGCAATTTCCTCTGATGCTGAAATCGTATGCTAATTTCTCAAAATATATGCAATTATACTATTCTTCATGAATCGTTTGGCCACGGCCGGACCTGCAATCAAGCTGCTGTTTTCTTCATATTTGTGCCACTAAGTAGGATTGGTTCACAGTTTTGAATATATGTTCCTGTTTGGTTGTCTATGGTAGTCTACCACACTTCTTCTCTATAAAGTTGTTACACCAATTACATATTATAAAGCATATTTTAATCTAAAACCAAAAATTGAATATACAGCAGTTTAACAGCCCTTTGATGTAATGGTTAAATGGGTTTTCTTTTTCTAGCTTTTGTTCCCTTCATTTGCCAGTAACACCCTTCCAGTTTAAGGCTGGCAACACTTGCTTGCATTCCATATCAGTAGAACAGAAACAAGATATGACCATGGAAAACCATTCATCTCCTATTGTTCATAGAACGGTGTGGTTCTGTAGTCACTAAAGCAGAACTCTGGGTAAAATGATTATTAATCCTTGTGGTGGGGCTACCCCCACACTGCAAGGGTTAACTGCTAGTTTGTGTCCAGGGAGAAAAATAAAAAGTTATACTCATCACATCCTTGGAGACAGTTTGCTCTTAAAACGTTCTCTAGACCCTCTCTCCCCCCATCCTCTGCTACAGCGGTCCAAGGTTCCATAGATCATCACTTTTAATACACAGTGTATAGGAAGTGAAAGTGCCGAGGGACAATCCTTTGCTGCAGTGAATAGCAATCTCTTGTAAATTGAATAAAATGTTATCCCAAATGAAATATCCACTATAGCTTTATATATGCAGTGAAGATTTGCTGTACAGTGTTTTTCTAAGTGTATATTACAGATTTTCCGTACCATCTAGCCCAATATCTTCCCTTTTGCTTTGTTCTTTTAAATAAACCACAAAAGGTTTCAATATACTTTTATTTAAACATTCAGATTAAAAAATAGTTTTCAATGTAGTGGGGTGCTTATTTAAAATGCAGATACAATCAAAGAACATTAAGTGCATGGTAAAAAATCAGTGAGTATAGCTTCATAGCCTAACTGTTAAATTACTGTATTGTAATAAGCATTTTCATATATTTTAAAGCAGTCTTTAATGCATCAGTATGCATAAGGCCTAGCATAGTTATGAATGTTCTGCACATTAGAGTAACTTAAGTTGTAAGGATCTTGTGCAGACAGCTGTAACATTAAGAAATACATATAGCTAAAATGAGAAAGAAATCACTAAAGCAGTTGAGAAAAGTACTCAGAAAGCTTTTCTCTGTTAATTTTAAACTTGCTTAAAAATGGTTCAGTATCCTACTAGCTGCAAGAAAATGGTTTCAATATGCCAGTGACATATGTCTAAAACTTCACCTATATGTAATTAAATATGCCTGCTAATTTCATCCCGTAGTTTCTTGATCTCATACTGTAGAACAGTTTCCTGTGTAATTAGGCTCCTAACACGTATTAATCAACATAGCAATGCTGAAGTTTTTCTGTTAATTACAAACTTGATTAAAGTGAATGAAGGTGCTATATTATGTTTATGTTTCTACAAACAATGTGAATTTGCTTTAGGGTTTATAGAGCCATCTTTCTAAGTGTAAGATAATGTAAGTGATAGTAATACTGAAGATACAAACACATTATGCATTTACAAATAAATGGTGAAAAATTATAAGCAGTTCAAACACAATATCTATTATCAAAGCATGACATATCAGATTAAAATATATCTACTAGCGCACACTGTATGCAACATGTACAACAAATCTAAATTAATAACAAAGCCTAGAAAGTGCTTATTTTCAGTTTCTTAGAGCAACCAAATAGAAAATATTATCCAGAAGGTTAAACAGACTAATCAATAATGATTGTTGAATGGTTGCCTGGGGTTATGATACACCATTAATGTATTGGAATCTGTCCTGGTTGATTGGTATGAGAAACCTTAGGTATGGAGCCTAAATGAAAAATTAGGCATTAATGTGTTGAGTTAGTATTATAACAACTGTACAGTATACTCTACACATGATTGTCCTAAAATGACTTGTAATGCTCAACAGCACACAACTGCTAATAAAATACCAATACAAGGGGGCGTGGCTTGCGCTTTGAACAGGATGGCTGCATAAACGCCTAGCTCCGACACCAACCTCACCTTACTAACCTCTTTTCACCCCACTCTGCTCGAAATGGTAAAAATCGGGAAGCCCTTACCTCCCTCTCCGCCGCCCAAACCCTCTGGGTCACATACTTACAAGCAAATACCGGATATCTTCAAACCGAGACTGGAGGCTTCGGGCCCGCGCTCTCCAAACATGGCGTCCGCTGCTCCCCATGCGGCCAAACTGGGACCCAGAAACAACTACAGCTCGCAACCGCTGCATGACGACGACCTTTCTGCTTATCTGAAACTACTACCGACTAAAGCGGAACTCTCGTCGATAGCGGGAGACATCAAGATGTCAGTGAACTTCGCCATAACTGACTTGCGAAAGGACATACTGGACGTAGGCCGGAGACTTAGCGCAGTAGAAAGAGCGGGAGAGGAGAGGGACTGTGCCCTAGGGGCTCTGCAGGACTTTACTGCCACATCTACCCGTACGATGATTGACATGAGGAGACACATTGAGGACTTGGACAATAGAGGCCGCAGATCCAACATCAGCGTACGCGGCGTACCGGAGACGATACCCAGGGAAGGGATACACTCGACTCTGCAATCGATCTTCAATAATCTCCTGGATCGCCCATCGGAATCTCCGATCGAGTTTGTCAGAGCACATAGGGCTCTCCGCCCGCGCCCGGCTCCAGACGGCCCTCCCCGGGACATCGTATGTTGCCTACAGAACTTCCCGCTCAAGGAGGAGATCCTGCAGAGAGCAAGGGCGCGTACACTGATCCTCTATGAAGGCCACGAAATACACTTGTTCCAGGACCTTTCTGCCCTAACGCTCCAGCAATGGAGGGCCCTCCGCCCGCTACTGGACAGTCTCCGCCACCATGAAATAGAGTACCGCTGGCGTTACCCCTTTTGCCTATCAGCCACTCGCGGAGGACGCACAGCTCTCCTACGCTTCCCGGACGAGATAACGGACTTCTGCCGCCAACTGGACGTACCACCGGTTGAAGTCCCGGACTGGTATGGTGATCTCCGTGCCCCCACCTGCCCGGCGATACCTGACCTGCAAACCAGTGAGATGACATCGGGTTTCCGCCAAGGCCAAAGCGCACCGCGAGACGGGACCGGAGAAAGACGCAGAGGCAAGAAGAGGAGGACGGCTCACTTGGACCTGGACCGTGCCCCTGAAGGAGATGAATCCCTAGAGGACTCCACGGCCTGACAACCCTATGGCTGAGTATCGATAACTTTCCTTATATGATGTTTAGACTGCCACAGTTGATATATTGCCCTTGAGACCTTATAATCCCTACGTCTCGGCTAACTGAATACCTCACAAGGAAATCCAAAACAGAGGCTTTGCAGCGTTCTGCCGTTAACCCCCTGGCTGACGGGTAGAGATGAAAGACACGCTACCATCTCCAAGATACTCCAGCTTACAGGTCTTTTACTGCTGTTATTACTGTTTACACTGAGTTGTTAGTTGTTCTGTGACTTAGTTTGCTAAGGGTAATTTCACGGATCTATGCTTGCCATACATGCATATACCATGTAAGGGCCTAGGTATACGCCCTGACCCTCCGATTTGGTACATCTGCTCTGGGGACGACAATACCCCGCTATTTGCATAAGGGTTTGCATGGATACGAGATAAAAGTTTTCTCTTTTACTTCTTATTGAGATATGTTATCATATTCACCAAAGATGGTGCTGATCTCGTGAGAGGAGCGGGGGAGAATGGGGTGGGTCGGAGCTGACCCCCTGGCAATGACCCACTTCCATACCCGGGGCCTCCACCGCTCGTCTCTTGAGCCGCGGAACACTAGTTGCATGTTAAGCGCCATATGGTCTATTATTAACCCCCCCCCCCTCTCTTTATGTTACCGGTTTTTACCAAACTGCACGAATGTTAAATTCTTGAGGTGAAAATAATTACCCGCTTCTCCGCAGCTATGTACTCAGCGATACTGCGCTTAGCAGGGATAGCTGACCACGTACCTGCGGACTCATTGTACTTCTATTGAATGTCCACTTGGTGTCGGACCTGTTCTTAGTTATACACACTACTACCCACCCCCCTGAGTGAGGTTGCGGGCAAACTGTGATTATCCACCCTCTTTTCTGCTCAGTGACCTCCTACCAAACCCCATTTCTAGACGACCTACTTAGACGGCTGTCGCAGTAGGCGACGTCTGGGGTTTAACTTCCCTACCCTCTAGACCACCCCCTCATTGTCTTTTACGTTCACGCTTCCACATACCCTTCCCTCTCCTCCCCCTAACCCTACCTATCCTTGCCTTCTCACCCGCCTTACCCCTCCCTATCCTATCCCAGTGGACCAGATGGCCTTCTTGGGAGCCTTACGGGTGTACTCCCTGAATGCCAATGGATTACTATCTCCGGAAAGGAGGTCCATTCTCGAATCCCATATACCCACAAGCGTTCCATGCCTCATCTCCCTCAGGACACACCAAAGGGGTGACCATTCTCTTTCATAGGAGTGTAGCTTTTACACTCACTGACCAGATGGTGGATCCAGATGGTAGGTTTTTACTTCTGAAAGGATGCCTAGACCAGGTCCCCATGACCATAGCAAATGTATACATGCCTAACAGACAACATGCTCCCTTCCTTTCCGCCTTCCTCTCCAAGTTAGCAGACTTTGCTGAAGGAACGGTAATCCTAGGAGGAGAATTTAATGCCCCACTAAACCCGTTGGCGGACACATCAGACCGCAAGACTTCTCTACCTTACCGCACTCTCAAATTTCTGAAACGCCGCCTAGCGGACCTCAGACTTTTTGATACCTGGAGGACCTTGCATCCAGATGGCAGAGACTACACATTCTACTCTTCCCTCCATGACAAATACTCCAGAATAGATTACATATTCGTTTCCCAACCAACCTTGCCTTCCCTAACATCAGCGCAAATAGCACAAATCACCATTTCGGACCACGCCCCAGTCATAGCCACATTATCTTTGCGACCACGTTCCCCTCCCTCCCTGACATGGAGATTGAACCCCTCTCTCCTAGCTGACACAACCACAACACACAAAATAAAAATGGACTTACAGGAATATTTCGCACTTAATACAAGAGAAGACACTCACCCTACAATGGTATGGGAAGCCCATAAATGTTTCATTAGAGGCAAACTCATGGAATATGCCGGGCAATTGAAACGCCAGAGACAAGCCACTATGCTTTCCCTTACAGACCGTATCGCCACTCTTGAACGGACACATAAACAATCGTTAGCAGTCACCACCTTACAAAAACTGACAGAAGCACGACGTGAACTGCGACAACTGATTGACTATAAGGTCCGCCGGGCCTTCACACTCAAAACAGGGCTCTACTACGAGGGCGGGGATAAATGTGGCAAACTGTTGGCAAGAGCTGTCAAGACCCACAAGGGCGCTGCCCACATTCAAACCATCAAACAAAGGAACGGTACCCCAACTAGCTCACCTCCTGACATAGCTGCCATCTTCAAAGAATACTACCACTCACTATACAACATCCCCCGTAACCAACGAACCACTGAAACAGACCCACCCCAACAAGAGACCATCAATGCATACATACAAGACTCCCACATGCCCTCGATCCCATCCCAGATAGCAGAAACACTAGAGAGCCCTATCACCAGCGAAGAACTAACACGGGCCCTAAGCCAAACCAAACCCGGAAAGAGTCCGGGACCAGATGGCCTAACCTCCCAATATTATAAACTTTTTCCTGAAATCCTGAACTCCCCTTTCCTGACAGCCTTTAACTCTATAGATAAAGACCACCCCCCCACCGAAAAGTGCCTTATCAGCGCAGATTACAGTAATTCCAAAAGACGGGAATGACCCACAACACTGTTCATCGTACAGACTGATATCCCTACTAAATGTGGACGTGAAACTCTTCGCGAAAATCCTGTCGAATCGCCTTCTCTCACTTCTACCAAACCTGATCAGTCCCTCGCAGTCGGGATTTATCCCCGGCCGAGAGGCGAAAGACAATACGACCATGGCGATCAACCTAATTCACTGGGCCAACACTAAGGGTGTAGACCTATTGATGGTATCCACAGATGCGGAAAAGGCATTCGACAGGGTGGCCTGGGACTTTCTATTTGTGGTTCTCAAATACGCAGGCTTACAGAACAAGATGCTAAATTGGATCCGAGCCCTCTACTCTCACCCGACGGCACGAGTCAAAACCACGGGCACCCTGTCTGATGACTTCAACATTGGGAATGGGACGAGACAAGGTTGTCCGCTATCCCCTACCCTCTTTGTCCTGTCCCTAGAACCGTTCCTTAGAACAGTCCAACCAGACCACGAAGTCCAGGGGAATTCCCATCGGACCTCATTATCACAAATTAGCAGCATTCGCAGACGACATGCTCTTCTTCCTTACGGACGCGCGTAACTCCCTACCCAGACTGATGACATTGTTTGAGGCATATGGCTTCCTGTCTAACTTGCAAATCAACCTCACCAAATCCGCTGCAATGAATATATCCGTACATGCGAAAGACACTGAGGCACTACGAGAACAATACCCCCTCCAATGGCAACCTACCTCCATACCCTATCTGGGGATAGCCTTACCAGCCAACCTGTCAGACCTCTACAGCCTGAACTTTTTGCCTCTCCACACGAAAATTAACGCAGACCTTAGAAACTGGCGCAATCTGACTTTCACGTGGTTTGGTCGGGTGGCACTGATCAAGATGAACATCTTGCCCAGATGGCTATATCTATTCCAAGCTATCCCGATTGCCCTACCTAAACCCTTCTTTAAAAACTTAGCATTTCGTATGGAGAGACAAACCGCCTAGACTAGCTCGCACCCTGCTACAATCCTCTAAAGGAGAAGGAGGTCTAGCGGTCCCAAACCTTCGAGCCTACTACTCGGCAACGCATCTGGCCAGGGTACTCCATTGGCACCTACACACCAAACACAAACCTTGGGTGGAAGTGGAGGATGCGTGGCACGCGCTCCCTTTATCCACCATCACATGGTTAACGAACAGACAATGCCCCCTACCCCCGACGGAACACCCCCTAATCAAAGCAACCCTGATGGAAATAAAGCATCTACGCACCAAAGGGACAATTACCACTCCTGACAGCCCATTGGTAACAGTGAGTTTACCCCGGGAAGCACACTACCATTCCTCCACATTTGGAAACCAGACACTACGCTCAGAGCGCAGACATTCTTCCGATCCCAGAGATTCCTTGACAAGACTGACCTCTCAGAGCTTACCCTTAGGGGTGCAGTTCCATGGTGGTCTTATCTACAGACCAGACACTACCTAAATGACCCATGTAGGAGACAGAACTTTGGGAGAAAGATGACCTCCTTCGAACAGGCTTGCCTGGGAAACGGACCGAGCAGGCACCTGATTTCCTGGCTGTATGCACAGGTAAACACAAATGACACAGGTCGCATCAGGACTCTCCGTAACAGGTGGGACAAGGAACTGGACACGCGCATAACGGACGACTCCTGGCAAGATATTTGCCATGGGGTACACAAGAGCTCAATCAGTAGCCGGACACAAGAAACAAACTACAAAATCCTGACCTTCTGGAATAGGACACCCTACCTATTGCATAAATTCTACCCATCCATTCCTGACACCTGTTGGAGATGTCAAATGATGCAAGGCACTCTCCCACATATTTTCTGGTCCTGCTCGCTCCTCAAACCCTACTGGACCGAATTACACGCCTCAATATCCCAAATACTAGGGATAAATGTAATGTTTCACCCAGCCAGATTTCTCCTACATGGGTTATCATTGGAAAAAAAAAATACCAATACAAGGAACTGCACTACCAAAGACAAACTCCTTTCGTTCACCATGTGCTTGGGTTGGAGCTGTTACGAATTTCTGAACCAATCCAGCACATGCCCTGCATGTTGTCTGTGGGGGCATAGCCATCTGTGCAGTTGCTTTTTACATCATAGCAGATATTACACAACCATTTCTCAAGAATAAAGTATTTACCCTTAAACATTAATGTGGTGAATTGTGTTGGACGGTTTTAACAGTGATAAAGTTCATGGTAACAGTTTTTCTGTACTGAAAACGCTTTTTCCTGCCATCCATGGTCATTAAAATGCCAATTGATACCCTTTCCTCTGTATATCTTTAAGGTACTGTGGTATTTATTTCACAGGAAACTCCATCTCATAGCATGTCCATGATCTGGCTTCTAACTTTCCAAGATAGGTGTGCTCTTAAAGTGGACCTTTAACCCCTTTCACAACAAATTTACACCAGTATGCTAATGTGAAATAATCTTATGTTCATTAGTTAAACAAACATATTTTGCTTTTACTTGCAAGTAATCTTTTTCCACTTCCTGGTTCTCTTAGACATTAGTGATGTAGCCCTTATCTAACAGATGCATCACAGGAAGGTTACATCAGCAGTGTATTGCTGGTAAAACTCATCTGTAAACTGCAAAATCTTGCGAAATCTCGAGTAAAAGGCATTTTTCCCCCTAGATGATGTGCAGTCGTATGTTCCAGTCACATGTGCCAGGAAGTAAAGGGAGATGTATCTGTTTGTAGATTTTCATTTATAAACATTTGTAAAGGTGCCTTTGTTGTCTTGTTTTTTTTTTAAGATAAGTGTGAAAATCCTCTTTAAGTTAGAGGATAAGTTAGTAGAACTGAAACCAAGTTTTTAAAATTTTGGATAGAGTAATGAATGGTCATAACCCCTGTCAGCCTCTAAGTGATCTGTATCCCATTGGGGGAGATCTACCTTCACTTCCTGTCCCATAGCCACACCTGGAAATGAGAAGAAATCCCTACAAAGTGAGAGAAATCCCTGGTGGTTAAGAAGGTCACCAGAATTCTTTCCCATTTGGAAAGATTTCCTATCTGTTCATTTTTTGGTAACAACCAAAAAGTTTTGATTTTCTTTACCTTTTAGTGAAGATGGTCACCAGGACAAAAAGAGAGGGTGAAGCCTCTTAACAGGGAAACAAACAGCAATAAAATCCTGAAATAAGTTCTAATCACTCTATCCAAAACAAAAAAATGCCCAATTGAAATGGATATTAGGTAAATATACAATACAATTGGTTTATCTATAAGGGATGTAGGAAGCCCAATTTGTTGGTTACAGAATCAGCAGTGATGATTGGAACGTATATGATCAGGTAATACAATAAACTACAATCTTTGGAACCACATGGAGAAAAGGGTCATTGTATACCCATAAAGGCATATTATTTATATTGGTTTCTAAAGAGTGTCCATTGGTTTTTATAAGTCCGGTCTATGTGATACGGAGAAGACTCTTAGGTGTCACTACCTGATAGAACATCTGGCCCTTTTTTGATTGCTTTCTGCTCTCCTGACCCATGTCCGTTGCTCTGAGAGTGTCCTGTTTTTGGCTCCCTTTGGTCCCTCTCCGTCCGCGCCCGTGATCAAAGGGTGGATAGCAGTGATACTGCCAGTTTAAAGGACTATTGTAAGATTCTGTTCAACCAGATGAATTGCAATAACCAATGAATGTATTTACATGGATTGGAATTGAACTAATGCTTTTCAATATGTAAACTTCTTATAGAGAGATAGTAGCCTATTCCTGAAGAAATGGATCTTTGTGAAACACATAGAAATTGTCGTCCTCCCACTGAATTATAACATGAAAAGAAAGCTTACACACAGCATATTGTAAAAAGTACTGTAGTATCAAGATAATATGTAGGAGGATGCGGCTACATCTTTTGCTCCCTTTTAGATCATTTTAAAGTATATTTTTAAATATGTTCAAATAAAGAATGTTATATTTTATACAAACAGCCCTTTTGTGATCCTTGGAGTACCTTAAAAGTTTGAAACTTTCTTTGTTATTTCTCTAATATAGATTATTGGGATGTGGTAATCCCCCTATGCACGACTCATTGTATGGTAATTAACATCTCCTATACCCAAAGGTAAATAAATGTAAAATAGCAATTATAACATTATCCAGATGTGGTCAAGTTGAATAACCATGTTTTTGTGAAAATATTTATTATGCCAATACAAGGTTTGCATTCAACAACATGGTCACCTCCTCCTGTAAACCTCTGCCACCTCTTCTACAGCAGAGGACTGGCTCCACTAGCAGCCTGCAAAGCAGTGGCAGCATTTACATGTTATGCTAAGGACTGAGAGTGGGCGGAATTAACTGGATAAGTAGGCGAGGAGGCTGCATGGCTGCCCTGTGCCCTGATGATTTGTCCTGTTACCAATGCAGCATGTGGTTGTTTTTTTATGGGAGATAAGGGCAGTTACCCCCAAGTAAAAATGAGGCTGCCCCTTATAGAACACCACAGACTCATTCTTTGCCTGGAAGGAGAAAAGGACCCACATGGTGGAGGTGTGCAGCACTATGCTGGCTGCATTATTGGGCATACGTGACACCTACAATACTCAAGTGCATGTTACCTGGTTCGAAGTGCTGCTGCCTGCCTTTTTTTTTGCAGGAAGGACCCTTTTCACCAATGTCACTAGTGTGCTT
>NW_017306535.1:1508478-1557742 GCF_000935625.1 Nanorana parkeri
GTCCCCCCCCCCCCCCTTGCATCTGTCTTTACTTTTGCATCATATCTGTAGCCCTCCTCTTCCAGAATGCTCAGCTCCAGAGATAATTTTCTTACCTAGTAAAATAGCATTACATTAGTAATACCTCATCTTGAATATGCAGTTCACATAGGATGTTTTCTCTCTGCACCACATTTAAATTCCTTCCTTCTCTGAACTGACATTTAAATTCCTCCCTTCTCTGAACTGACCTTTAGGTCACAGAACCTAGATTCTAAAGAGGTTCCCACTGCACTCCGTACTGGTATGTCTCTTGTAAAGTGGGTGCTGCAGTGATAGTGGATGGCACCACTTCAAATCCAAGTAGTAAAGTATATCACCAGCACATCACAGTAAAATCTCTAACGACTGGTCATTGGCAGGTCATGCCTGATGAAAAGACCCTGAGTGGCCCCAAAACATTGCTTTATGACGAGATGCGTGTACATCAATAAAATGACCACTTATTGAAGATTTTACTTTGGTGTGCTGGTGATATACTTTACTAGTAGGACCTAGATTCCCTCCCTCTTGTCTTTATTCCAAGATTCAGACACCGGTCAATGCAGACAGCCACAGGAGGAACTGGTTCCTCCATTATGGGGCTCACAACAGGCCCTTGAAGTTCCATTGCAACTTCCTGGCACTGTAGTGCCCTGCACACTAGACATAGGTGCCCAGTACTGCTATACTTGGGTCTATATCTTCTGCTGACACATCTTCTGAAAGTCTCCTTTTTTCCATACCTGTCTGATTTATCAGCACCAAGAAATCCTGGGGATCTGGAGCCTTCCTCTCATCTGGGAGATTTATATACATGTCAGATTGGACAGAATCCCGGACAATACTTCCAATAGTAGTCACATAATCTGTGAACATATAGAACTCCCTGAAACAATGCTAGACATGTCCTCTCTTCCAGAGGGGTATTTGAGCATTGTTCTGGAAGTGGCTGGTGCTGTGACTTGAGACCGGCTACTCTGTATTGTGCCAAGAGCTATAATACTGAAGCCTGTCATAATCCCTGCCTGGACCCAAATATGATCTAGTCTCCTGCTTTGCCTACTAACTGCTTGTTACTATCTGTGACTCCCTGAACATTCTATGATTTTTCCTTCCAAGACCCCGGCCTGATCCTGACCAACCCTGGCCTACTGCTCCATCTAATGACTTCACAAGGTAGCCTTCCTGTCCTCATACTGGGTGACCCTAAGGTACCAGTCTGCAACAAGAGCCCATCTCCACTATCAGGAGCACTGGTAAAGACTAGCTGGTGCGTAGACCCCGTGCCTTGTGTGAGCTCATATCACCTGCCAGGGTGTGTTGTCTATACATATTGTCTATAATAAAGTGTGGGAGCTGTAGCTTTCTTTTATACCACCCCCTTGGTCACCTTATGGGAGTATTACACAGTAGTCAACACCAATACCACAGTGCCTCTGCAATTTAGGATATCTCATGGAATAGATAAGATGGATGGAATTTTTTGGCTGAGAGCCAAACTAGCCATGTTAAAGTCAGTGCATCTCCATTTGTTCTCTACAGGCATATTTATGCTTTGGGTCTATTTTGTCATGCTATGGACCATGTGAAGTGTGAACAGACAATGTGTTGTATTAGTTTATTTAGGGATTATGGGATTTAGGGTGGGTCGGGGTGGATGGGTCCCAGGGATGCTTAGGTATTGTTGTTGGTTGATCTGTTTTTTTGTTTGTTGGCTTATTTTTTTATGTAAAACATTTTTTCTCTATGAAAACTTTATATAAAAAAAGTTTAATTAACAAAATGTACACCATGATTTTCAAATGTGATTGACTCTCCACTTTATTAAAGCATTTACATCTTCAGCACTCCCTTTTGCCCTAGTAGATTATAATGTTTTAAAGTTAGTTTACTTTGTGTTGCATTTGTCAGAAATGCATGTTCACCTGATCGAGGTAGCTTTGTACAGTATCACATTGTACCACATGGAAATAAACAAAAACTGCACCATCTGTCCATGCTTAATACTGCAGTCTGGTTTATTTGTATTAGGTCTCTTGGCTGGTCCCCTGCCCAGGAGAGAGCTAAATTCCAACCTTGTCACAGGTGTCAGATTTGCTTCAGCCTCTTACTTGTACCCTTAATAACAAAAGGAATGGTAAGCTTACACCAAAAATTACTTTGATAGTGCATTCCTGCAGAGCAGGACTCATCAACGAGATTCATAAAATTAGACAAACAACAAGCAAAACTAGTTGTTTATTGTAAGCACATAAAATAAAAGCCAAACAAATGCAACCAATTAAAGCATCTAATCTATTATATCTACCTTATGGATTCTGGCAGCTTCCAGAGATTTTCCTTTAACCTTGGAGTAATTGTATGTCGTCCTCTAGAGTCCATCTTGAATAGTAGTACTTTTAATGTCGCAAAGCTATAGCACTTTTATCACTCTAGTAAATTATATGGAAACATACTGCATATTGTATCAACTGGAACAGTAGAACTATTATGTGCTAAAGTTATCAAGGTTTATTAAATTCTTGGAGAAAATTGGATTTTGCTCCAGGTGATAATTTGAGATGCAGCAGATGAATCTTCAACTGTAATGATTCATGAATCAAATTGCCTTTGTTCAACAATTTGAATGTAGATGTATTTTTATTGTAAAGATATACTACATCTCTCAGCACTTTTAAGCTGATATAGAGAACTGTCAGCGGTTTGTACTCCCAGGAGCATGTACAGCAATTAACATAGTATGGATGCAATGGGAAGCCACTGGAATAGATATTTTGCAGAAACCACTTTCTGTTGACATTTTACTATTCTTGTTTTATTTTTTTTATGTTATTGCAATTGGCACTTTTTGTAAAAGTGTTCTCTGCAACAAGTTATCTTGTATAAAACACCAATTGAATTTTTAACGGTGTTAATAAAATAGTCAAGGAAAGATGAATGTAGCATCTGCCTTCTGTTCTATTGCTCTGTTCCGATAATTTACTAGAACAATTTAAGAACCGCTAGTCATTGCAATTGCCAAATATGGCATCTTAAAACAGCATTGCTTACATCATTTGCCTGTGAGCATAAGCTAACATTTGTGTTGCCTACTATTCACCTTGTAGCTTAATATGCAGAGGTGTACTGTATGATAAAAGAAGATTGATGCCATTCCTAAAATAAAGGCATATTCCTGTCAGGATTGGAAAGGGGCAGATTCATAAAAGTAATGTTCAAACCACACCTGTTGGGCCAAGATGCACATGCACAATAACAAGAAGGCATGGCATGGATAAAGCTAGCCACTGAATATGTCTGTCTGCAAAATATCTGTCGCGATCTAGCCACTGAATAGATTTGGCCCTAATAGTCTGTCTAGGGTTCACAGTCCCATTGCTGCCCCAAAGGCACTTACAGATCCAGCAGTAGTGACCAATAAACTTATTTAAACACTGCTAAACAATGCTCTGATGCTTGATGAACTTTTATTAAACAACTTTGGGAGGCCGGGTTAGGGAACAGGACACCACTGATGCTATATACTAGACATGTGCACTGTTTTTTGGGATTCAGGTCCGAAAGTCAATTTGTTTTGGAATCGGATTTGGACGAAATTCGTTAGCAGTAGTCTGCACGAAATATCGCTTCGTGTTCGTTTCATTTGTTCATTGCATATGAAAAGTATTATGACACCTCTGCTCACAGACCTGAATGGCATTCGGGAGATCACGAATACCATTGGGGAGCTCCCGAATGCTATGTTGTATTTGACAGCTGAGAGTGTCAAATGGGCTGAGCTGAATGTCATTTTGCATCGAGTTTTCAGCGGGTCGGCGGGCGTCGTGCATCGTTATTGAAGCTGGATTACATCAATGGAGCCATTTTTTTTTCATTAAAAGGAATAGTCAAAAATTGACTCTTTGTTTTTTTTTTCAATTAAAGGATTTTTTCTAAAGTACCCCTTACTTATTCACAAGGGGGGCGGGATCTGGGTGCTCCCTAAATTATAGGGGTAGCCCAATGCAAATAAGCCCCCTTGCCCGCATACCCCCACAACCACCGGGTCAGGGTTGTGGGAAAGAAGCCCTTGTAAAGCACAGGGAGGGGGAGCTGCTTGATCGTCCCGCCCTTTCCTGCCCTACTGGGCCTGTGCTCGGATCAAGGGTCTCGTAGGAATTTTTTCCCATTTTGGGGGGCTGGGGTTCCCCCTTAAAATTCCTACCAGACCTAAAGGGCCTGGTAGGATTTTGGGGGGAACCCCACACACTTTTTTTTTTGTTTTATCTTGGGGGTCCCTCCTAACATTCCTACTAGACCTAAAGGGTCTAGTATCATTGGGGGCGGGGGGGACCTCACACTTTTTTCCCCCTCTTCTGCAGACTGTAAAAAAAAAATATCAAAAGTCACTTTGCTGCAACAAACGAACAAAACAAAAATGAAACGAATGAAGGAATTGGAAATTCGGATTTGTTTGCATTCGTTTTAGCTGTAATTCAGAATTTCGTATACATCCGAATCTCTGAAATTACGTCCAAATTTCGATTCGGAACGAAACGAAACGCACATGTCTACTATATACTCTAAAATGAAAGCACAAAGTACTTGCAGCCTTCACAGATAGGGAACTGTTAATCTGACCTGACAGCCTGTGAAATTCAGTTGCTTGCTGCAAGGTACAAGTTTTGTAACTCCCAGTCCACTGAAGAAAATCACCACACTTCAGTAAAAGACCAACTTCTCGGGTTCCTTCTGCATAATTAAGTTCCTCCAGGGCATCTCCATCTTCAAAGCTTTTCTCACTATGCTTAAGTCCCAAGACTCAGTCCAAGCACATGGTCTCCTCCCTATGCAGCCAGCCTAGGAGCATCAGACAATCCACTACATCCCTCCCCCGGCAAACATCCCAGGTGTAAGTGGGAAGCTGGGGAGGAGAGCAGTGAACATTCATTCACTGACCTCCTCCCTGCACTATGGGACCAGGAGCAATGCAGATTACATCCCTTCCAGTCCCTGAGCTGTCATTGCTGGGCTCCTGAAGCCCAGCAATAAGCTACTGAAGTGCGATCTACACTTCAATAGCTTATTTAAAGTGTTAATATGATACTAGGGATTTTTTGGACACTCAGTATCAACTTAAAGAGTACCTGTCACTGCCAATATGCTATCACATGGGTTGCTTGAAAGCCCCCTATGTGATAGCAATAAAAAAAAAGTGAAAAAAAACAGTTTTTAAAAATAATATAAAATAAATGTAAAAATAATATAAAAAATAGGGTGTGCCTACGTATGAAAACGATGATCGCGCTACACGTTGGGTATCGCCACGCACATCAGAGTGAAAGCAAAAATTCTAGGGTCAATATTTATGCATATCTCTAAACTGATGACCTGTGGGGGCTTTTAAAGCGTTGTCTATGGACTTTTAGGGGTACTAAATTTTGTTGCAGTTTCGCGGATGCACACAATTTCTAACCTGGGCATGTTAGATATCTATTTACTCGGTGTAACCTTATCTTTTACATTTTATTAAACAAATATTTTATTGTGTTTTGGGGCATTTAAGTGAATTTTTCACTAAATTATGGAGTTTGATAAAGAGTTGTGCTAATATCCTGCAACATAAAATTTTGCAACTGCTGACATTTTATTCTTCAGGGGCTTTCAGAAAATATATAATGTTTGGGGGTTTTAAGTAATTTTCATGCCTAAAATGTGGCTTATAACATGGGAGCAAAAAAAAAAAAAGCCTCGTTCATGAAGGGGTTAATAAAGTCATTCATACATTCATGTCCATAGCTTAACAGCATCAGCTTGTGGGTTTCACAAAGGAACACCAATAGACAGTAGGTGAAGGTAGATCAATTTTGTTTAATGAAATATCTCTTTTGAGATTTGATCCATTTAATTTCTTTAATAATTTATCAATTCCATCAAATTTTAAAACATCAGGGTCCTTGTTATAGAAGTCTCTAAAACATCTGTGAACACTGTGTTTTTTGTATGCTTTTTTGATGTTATTTACATCTCTTATTCTCTAATGTAACTGATTTGTATTGTGGCCCACATACTGCAGATCACAGGGTTATTCAAGAACATACGTTACATGGGTGGGTGGTGTTATGCAATATGAATTGCTTAATTTCGTAGTTTTTACCAGTAACTCTGGATCTAAAACTTTCCCTTTTATTTCTACTATTGCCCTTTTCTGTTTGACATGGCAGGCATTGCTTACAAGATAGAAACCTGTACCATCAAATATCTCAAAAAAATAAGTCAATGCAACTGGACTTGCTGTATTTTTCTTGGATTTGTTTACCTGGTCATCCAACCAGCTTTCTCAATTCAGAATGACTGAAATTATCTGGGAATAAATATGGTGAATGTTGCTCCAATCCACATAATCTGTTAGTCACAACCATGTGTTGATTGCATTTGCATAATTGGAGTTAGGAAGTGTTATTAACCTGTCCAGAGAGAGGTGTTAAAAGAGCATTGTATGTGGCAGACAATAGACGTCTCACCCCCACCTCTATTTAAGCTTGGCTTCTCCATTTTTACATAAATGGCCTCTTTCACACCTCTTTTAAACCAGTCATCCTCCCTGTCTAGGATGCATACTTGACTGTCTTCAAAGGAGTGACCTTTTTCCTTTAGGTGTAGGTATACTGCCAAATCATGACCAGAGGGTTTGGCTCTTCTATGCTGTGCCATACGCTGGTATAGCTGCTGTTTTGTTTCACAGACATACAATTCTGAGCACTCCTCACTGCACTGGACTGCATACACAATGTTGTTCATCTTGTGTTTTGGCGTTGGGTCTTGTGGGTGAACCAGTTGTTGCCTCAGTGTATTGCTGGGTTTAAAGAAAACAGGGATGGGATGTTTTTAAAAAAACCCTTCTGAGTTTCTCAGACACCCCAGCTACATATGGGATGACCAAATTCTTCCATTTGTCATGCTTTTCACCCTCACTGCTACTCTTGGCATTCTTTCCTCTTCTTTCTGTTTTGACAAAAGCCCAGTCTGGATGCCCGCACATTTTAGCCCCCCCCCCCAAGGTGTTTGAATTAATTTATCTTGGCCTCTGTTCTGGTGGGTATTTCCTCTGCCCGGTGTTTTTTGTCTCCTTTTCATATTATAAATACATCATCAATAAATCTTCTCCAGATGACCAATTAGGGCCATTTCACACCAAAAATGAATTTTACTTCCTATTTGAACATGTTTTAGCTTACAAAGTTAGCTAGACTCTGGGCAAATTTTGCACCCATTTAAACACCTCTCTTTTGCAAAAAGAAGTCCCCATGGTAAAAAAAATTGCTCCTTTTCATGCCCAACAGTTTAGGAATAAAATCTTTTTGATTCTCAGGCTTTTTGGGCTACTAGTTTCCAATATTTCCCCCCTCTTTTAGTCCTCCCTTCTTCTGCCTGATTGCTTATTTTAACTGTTCTCCCCTTCTCCACTATATATTTCCCTTTCTTTGATAAATTTAGGCCTTAGTCTTTCTGTCTTCCTGGAGGCCACTTGGCCTTTTTCTGTTTTGTACCAAATACTGTATGACATTTTATGCACAATGCAAATGTTAATAAACATGTATTGAAAATACATTTGCTGAGCTAAGAATAAAACAGACCCCTCCCTAAAATTCCCTTTCTCTTTTTGGTCTTTCTTTATTTGTTCCCCTCTTCCAATCCAGAATGCCCTCCCTGGAAGTTTACTGTTGAGAACTGGGTGGTATTTTCTCTGTGGGCTCCATGATCTGTTGTTAATATTCTGTCGATCTCCCTAAAAAGGGCATCCATTTCCCCGTGGGTTATAGGTTTGTTGGGGATTTTGGGAATAACCATGAAAGGGTTTCCTCTAATTCCCTCTAGTGGGGGAATTAAATTCTCTCTTAGGTGCCCATTCATATCTTCTATGCTCCATCAGTGGATTAAATCTTCTTTGTACTATAACATTGTAATTGTACCTGTTATATTCAGCCCTATTTTGTGTTGATCTCACGTTCCTACCATCATTGGTAGTCTACCTCTTGTCAATATTATTATCCTGCCATCCAACCATTTTATTTAAATTATACTGCTTCTTATTCTCTATTAAATCCTTATGTGGGGAGGATTCAGCAGAAGTACAGAATATATTCTCAGGGCATTACCAAGCATAGGTGTGTTTCTGCTTTATAATCTGCACAATCCTAACGTGTATTTTATGTTTTTTACGTCTCACTTCTAGATCCATATTTGTTAGTGCTTCCTTTGCCTTTTTAGATAGTTTTAAATAGTTCTAGAGTCTTCCTTTTCATGTTTTATTATACAGGTGAAACTCGAATAATTAGAATATCGTGCAAAAGTAATTGCAGTAATTGCTGCAAAAGGGGCCCAAACCAAGTACTGAGTACATATGCATGCTTGTACTTTTCAGAGGTCCGATATTGTTCTATGTACAATCCTTGTTTTATTGATTGCATGTAATATTCTACTTTTTTGAGATTGTGGATTTGGGGTTCTTGGGGTTTTCATGAGCTGTAAGCCATAATCATCACAATTATGACAAATCACGGCTTGAACTATCTTGCTTTGCATGTAATGAGTCTATCTCATATATTAGTTTCACCTTTTAAGTTGCATTAGTGAAATAAATAAACTTTGCACGATATTCTAATTATTCGAGTTTCACCTGTATAATAATGTGGAGCATTCAAGGGCAAAATAAGGATAGTTGGAAAAAGCACTTTCGGACCTTTTTGATTTAAGGTCAACCAATTGCAGTGAGTTTAACCAGTCAAGTTCTTGTGCATATTGTTTTTTTGTCTGCTATTGATTACCACAGTTAGACATTTGCACAATAAGTTGAACTGTATTGGTTGCTTAAGGGGGGACATTATCACCATGTACAAATACATAAATGGTCCATATAGTGAGATTGGTGCCAAATTATTAACTTTAAAGTCACTGCAAAAGACAAGGGTGCACTCTTTGCGTCTGGAGGAAAAGAGGTTTAACCTTTGCATACGGAAAGGATTCTTCACAGTTAGAGAGGTAAAAATGTGGAATAGACTCCCCCAGGAACTAGTTCTAGCTAGCTTTGTTAATTGTTTTAAAAGAAATCTGAATGTATTCCTAAATACATAGAATATTAATTGATATTGAGTTCTTATAGGTATATTAAGCATCAGAGATTGTTGATCCAGGGAATATCCAATTGCCTTATGGGATCAGGAAGGAATTTTTTTCCCCTTTTGGAGCAAATTGAACCATGCTTTATAGGGTTTTTTTTGCCTTCCTCTGGATCAACAGGGGGTAATTGTGGGCATAGCGTTCTGTTTAAGCTTTTTTTTCATATCTCTATAGGTTCAATTCGATGAACATGTGTCTTTCTTCAACCTGACTAACTATGTAACTATGCTGTTACCACAGAGGGCTATTTGCACAATTTAAAAGATTATACTGGCCATTACAGAGGTATATTTACACAATTTTATAATTAGCACTAACTGTACTTTGCTAAATCTGATTTAGCACCTTAATTGTATGTTTTATTAAGATTGTATATTTGGATTGATTATATATTTAGGATTGCGCACACAGGAGCACATGCTGATATTTGTATTTCACTATTTTGGTTGTGTATATATTTTAAATTTTTATTGGTATTACACATCCAGTAGAATTTTCTGATTGCAGTCAGGTAGTTATTATCTACAGTCTATATTTTTAGACATTTGATTAGTGCAGTAATGTGTCTTTTGCCATTTTAATTTCTGATAAATTGCTTGTTTGCAATCAATTGTACCTGGATCAATCATGTAATAATTAACATTAATTGCTTTATAATCATGTCTTCTATAATTTTTTAGATTATATTTGGTATGTATATCTAAATTGATCATTTAAAAACACATTCCACAGTCACAATATAAAACCTCCACTGGCTTCCTCCTGTTTGGCGACATTCACAATTTGCCATTTGAGGCACTGTTGAATTCTCCAAACTAATTTAATTTAATTTCTCCTATTAAATTTCTTACTTTTAAGCCCATATCTTCTACAATTCAATGTATGTTAAACCCGTGTTCCAGAAAGCTGTTCTCTACTGCTTTTTATTACTATTCTAGCTGTACTTTTTATGCATGATCCCATTAAACAGTGAGACTGTGAATTGAAAATCGCCTAGAGCCCAAGCTACACTTAATCCATCTCTGCAAACAAAATGGGTAATATATGTTCATTTCATAAATTATAGGGAACACAAATATTTTACCTAATAAAGTATTTCAGTATTAAGTTAAATATCCTAGATTACAAATAGTGTATTGCAAACATATGTTCTTTAGTTTACTTTCTTTGTGATCCCACACATAGTACAAATATTTCCAGGTTGCTCCTTATCCTCTTAAAATGTAGGACTTTATATTTTATTCTGTTACACAAGACAAATTTAAGAGGATGTAGAGAGTTTTAGGAGGGTACAGTGCAACCTGATTTGTAAGCACTATTTAAAGGTTCACAGAAGAAATTAGCAATAGAACATTTTCTGGCAGCACAAGTAATGATAGGTAACTCAACAAATGAGGCTCACAAACTACTAAAAGCTTTTGCAGTACTTTACAAAACTGTTTCTCGACCAGTGGTAGGTGTTGTGTTTCCCAGGGTGCATTTCTTAGATGGATGTAGTGCATTTTTCTGCTTTCTATAATAAACTCATATTGATAGTTTAGAGATAAAAAAATATAAATCATATACAAAACAGGTAGATTTTTTTAGTTAAAAAATGAGTAATTGAAAAGCAAGTTTACACACTTTGAAAGCACTGGTGGTAAACTTACCCATATCTTGGGGTAATTGAACTTGATTCAGACCAACAGGAATATTTTGAACTTAGATTGCTCACACCAGGAAGTACACAGTTCAATGAATGAAATCAATGAAATAAACACAGCTCTATAAAGTACATGTACATTAACAACAACAGTCATTTCCAAGAGTGTAATATATAAGGAGGCACCACATCAACATTTTCAGCACGCCATCTCTTCAGTATCTTTTTCAATAGACCATCCTACTACTGAGACCCATGCCTTTCTACAATAATATGCAACAATTTATGCTAACTGCTTTCATGTATGTCTGACAGAGGTCTTCCAACTACAAATAACTGGGATTTTGTATTTGATTTACAAAAGAAGTACATTTTTGCATCTAGTATATCTAACACATTTTTTTCATTTTGTATAGTTTAGGGAATGGTTTAAAACATGTTCTGGAGACAAAATGTTGTTCTTGTGACAACATTTTTGATAATTTTGAGTCCATGACCAATATGTTGGTTATGTGTTTAGATGAAGCACATGAGATATTGAGGAATGCTGACTTAAGTTTTACTTTCTTTATAGAGCATACAGGGAGAACTTCATGTATATATCATAGATAAACATGCATAAACATAGAGACTAACATTGCACTACATCGGCAGCTCAGAAGAAATACCAGTAGAATATCAGTAATATGATGTTGTATTTCCGATAAAATAGAGAGAATTAATCTTCCTAGTGTGGACAGTCCAGCAATAAAAAAAACAGGCTAACCTTTTAACCTTTCACAGCTCTATCCAAAAAAGTTTTGGCTTTAGATAAACTTTAACTCCATTGAGTTACTTATTTAACTTGCAAAATAAATTCCTATTCATGTTTTATAATTTTTTAAACTGTATTGCTTGTTTAAAGTTAAAATTTTGCAAAGTGAAAAATGTAAACCTTTAATAAATCACTCCCAAGATTTACTCAAACTGCACTGCGCTCCAGTGCTGCAGGAATCATATAAACCCTATTGTTGTTTATGACTATAATTATACTCCTATACTTTTCCCTATTCTCAGTGAAAGTCTTTACAAGCTAATAAAGAATAGGTGTCTGGGGGTTTAATACAAGCGTGCATAGAAGCAAAATGATTGCCTCAAGCATTCTTTACTTAAGACAATGCCTTCACTATACTATTAATACTATAGTATTCCATAAGTATTTATATAAATTTAAGTCTGAACACCAGCCATGGACATGCATACAAACTGATAAGGTGGAAAATAAGTCACTTCTTGTTATGTGTGTAAAAATGCTTCACTGTGTCGTGTTTACTTTCATTGATTTGCACCAACAAAATAATACAGGCAGCACTGAACTTTCAGCGCTGTGGGCATGAGAGCGATGAAAGTTCTGGCTCTCATATAGTGATGACCAGATAATACAGATAATACAGATAGTAGTGAATTTCTGGCACAGCAGGAGTGAGAGCTGAGTCTGTGACAGCGAAGGGCTCCTGTCATTTACCCACTCCTTCATCTCCACTTGTCCACTCACAAAAGACAAAATACAAGGCATTCTGTGAATGGACAAGTGGAGATACTGTCATTATGAGCCTTTTTTCCTCCCCATTTACCCCTTGTTAATTCACAGAACGCCTTGTATTTTGTCAAAATAATACAAAATAAGGCATTGTTTGAATGGGCAAGGGGAGAGGGAAGGGAGGCTAAATGACAGGAGCACTTCGCTGTCACAGACTCAGCTCTCATTCCTGCTGTGCCAGAAATTCACTACTAACTGTATTATCTGCAAGGACATCACATTATCCAGAAGGATGCAGTAAAGCATTTAGCTTAAATCACAAGGGGTAACTTTTTTTTCCTTATTTTTTTGTATACATGTCTGTGCCTGGAGTTCTGCTTAAAGCTGTACATCAAACAACCAGCACAATAGCTACAGTTAGCAAATTAATAAATAAATAAAAACTTGAAATAATGCATTCCCTTAACTTTTTTGTCTTTGCTTAAAATACAAATTCAGATTATGGTTTTCTTGTGATTGACACAATACAAAGTGACTTGTTCATAGAAATAAATTATGCCTCAGGAATGTCACGAACTGAGGGATCATGTAACATAATTTTCTTGGACATGCTTTGTGCTCAACAATAAATTCTGGTTGACATAGCTCGGCTGTGTTTATGTTTCACTCTAAAGTGTTGCATATGCCTGTATGCTATAAATGACGGCTGATCTAGTCAATACTAGTGGCAAAAATTTTTTTTTTTCCCTTGAAGCAGATTTTGGAAATCATTTAACAGAGTATCACTGATTCAAAACAGGTCAAAAGCCACTTGAACTTTTTTAGCCTCACTATTACTAGAAGGTAATATCCACTTCATATTGACAGTTATCTTGCAAGCTGCCTAAAGGGGGTAACCATGGAAAAGTTTACATAGTAGGAGGCCAAAGTGCATGCCCATTACCTAGGGGACAGTTACAGAAAGACTGAATGGGTCATTAATTCATCTATCCATATTAAAATTTTATACAGTCTGCACTGACATCTAAAGGCAAAAGAGTAGGGCCTTCAGCCAAGCAAATCCATTATTTTAACAATACATTGTGAATTATTGTGAACAAAGGACATAACCAATAAAGACTTTAGCAATGCGACTACACATGGTAAACATTTTTGATTTTAAATGAGACCTGTGCTAATTGGTATTTGCAGATGCTCAGTTAACTTGTGAAAAGTGCTAGTCGCCTGACTTTGGCTTGAGTACTAAGTCAGAACAAGTATGGAGATTATAAAAGTAAAACCATAAGATCAGCAAGAGAGCAATGAAGGATGCTATTACTACTGGTTTCCCTAACCTGCTAAATATTTGATAGCCATTGCCAGTCATTCCAGTGAACAGAGTGGCTATGATGCGGGAGGCATTATTCTTAGGCCAAGGACATCCTCATCTGCTTACTTAGATTGCCTGGGCCTGCTGTTAGCTGTGTAACTGAAGCCTTGAAACAGTATTTGTAGGCTTCTTTCAATATTATTGTTACAATGTGTTTGATTTGTATAGCATATAGTAATACAGATGTGCATGCACAGCCTAAAAAAATCCTTCCATTTCTGAAACAATTGTTACATACGGTATTCTGTAAGTACTGCCTAATGCTACAGATGAGAGAGATTTGAATAGCAGCACCAATGTGAGTGGCATGTAGAAAACCAGACCAAATGTAAACAGAATAAGAGAACATTAGGAGTACCACCAGTACATTACCTGTGCACATATTGGAAAAGATAACACATGAATTGCCTCACAAGTTATAGCGATGACCAAGCATGTCAAGAATCCATTGGATCTTTCACAGCAGCAGTGGAACAAACAGAAAATTCTTTAATGCTAGTCAATCTTGAAAATTTCAGGATTACATGTCATGTGAATTGGCACTGTGCTGTTTAAACTGGTAGCTGTCAGGATGAGAACATAGCAACAAGAGGGCACCTATCTTGCATTTAAAGATGTGACCTTATTGAAAAACAAGAGACATTTCACTAACAGGAGCAGGGAGTGAAATGTACTTCTCACAGCCTCTGTGCAATGTAGCTCATTCTACCATGGCTGGTGATCAGGCTGATGTCTGAGCACTGTCCCAGGCAACACCGCAGGTGGAGATACAAGGATCCTGCCTGCAGTAGTGAGACAACAGTGTCCTTGCAGATTGTTGCACTGGTGTTCTGTGGGCGTTCACTTCAGGGCTTCATAACTAGGCAAGATGTTTCAGGCTTATGCCCTATCTTAAGCCATACAGGAGGAAGTGTATCTTAATCTTTTATAGCATATCTCCACCTGTGGCATTGACTGGGACAGTGCTCAGATGTCAGCCTTACTGTTAGCCACGGCAGGTTGAGCTATATTAAGGGAAGAGCCTTTTCACTCTCTACTCCTGAGAGTGCAATTACTCTTTTTTCCGTATTTGAATTGTACAATGTGTCAGAACAACCTTGTAAGTGAAGAAATAACCCTTCCTTTTCCCTTTAACACTAACTTACTAACCCCCTTATTATTCCTTATTTAAACTCAATCAACCCTAATTAATTATTTTTCTCCTTTTCTCACTTTAGCTGATTTTTTTTTCACCATTCTTGTTTGATATATTTTTTCCACTTTTATTTGTTTTCCACATCTATTTCTGTAGCTTTGCATTTAAGAAAAATAGGGATTAAAATATATTTTATTATAAGAAAGTATATAATTTGAATTGTTTGCCTACAGTAATGCTAGCTATTTTATAATGAATGCTGATCAAACTAGAAAAAAAGTTTTCTTTTCGTTTTGTTGATATAGTTACATATTTTAAAATATTCTTTGCAAGAATGCTAAAAAAGCCTCCCACCCGCAAAATAAATATATAAGTAATGAAAAGTTATACCAAACTAATAGGTTGAAATATAAAACATGTTAAGCTTCATAGGGATATACAGTTACAAACTAGCATAGTTATAAAAAAAAAAGATTGGGTTGATACTCTATGATATTGAAAATGTATTCCACAACATTAAAGCAGGACTCCAGGATTTACTCAAACTAACCCTTGCAGTGGGGCTACCCCCACACTGCAAGAGTAAATTGCTAGTTTTGGTCTAGAGATGAAAAAAAGAAGATATACTCCGCTGACCCTTAGTCTGGCAGCCTTTTCTCCCCCTGTCTCCAGCGTTCTAAGGACCCATGATGCCACGATGTGTAATGCAGGTCGATTAGGCATGAGGACGCCAAAGGACATATAATAGCTGCTGCAGAGGGGGAGTGAGGTGAGTGGTCACTGCTGCAGGATTGAATATCAGGTGAGGGTATCTTTATGTTTGCTCTTAGACCAAAACTAGCACTTAGCCCTTGCAGTGCAGGGGTTAACGTGTATACATCTTGGAGTTCTTCTTTCATTATTAGAGCTGTGTGGTCATCTTGTTCACAAACAGTGATATCCATTTATAAAAAATATAGTTACTAATAGAAGTGACCTGTCAGATGACAAATCCACAGAAAGAAAGGACATCACTGCAAAATCCTTCTTTTTCTTCTTTAGTAAACGTTATGTATGATAAACAATGTATTACATAAACAATAGAAATGTAATAGACGTACAAAAAAATTGTTTATTTTCTTTTCAATTCAGATTTTTATTTCATTTCTGTGCCGGATTTCAGATCCAAAATTCGATTTGGTTTCTTCATTCGGATTTCATATCTGTCTGAATTTTCATTTAGGAAAGATCCACAACAGGAAGCCACATGACCACACTTGTAATGTAACCCCCAACAGGCAAAAAAAAATGTAATTGACCAGAGAACAGTCACATGTTCACTTTAGTTTAATTTTGAATGAAATTCGAATAGATCCAAATTTTTGTTAAAGGAACATTTGGATTCCTTCACATGCGGACGCATTTGAATTCAGAAATTCGGATGCTTCCGAATGTCCGAATTTAACAAAATGTATACAAAAATCCATTCAGATTAAATTAAATGTACATGTCTAAAAGAGAATTCTGTCCATCAGACCCAACTACTCCTCATCTAATGTGTTTTACCCCAGGAGGTGCTTAATCATAGAGGTGGGATGTTTCCATGGGGTGGATGCTTTTATACATACATGCTACCAATAATTCAAATAATTAAAGATTTACAATACTTAATCTGTGATTAATAGTCAAAGTCACTATCACATAAACATATGTATCATCACTACTGTCGCTTCTGGTAAAAACAAAACACCCTACTCATAAAACTATTACAATTCCAAAAAACATGTCTTTAGGGCTGTTACAAGAGGACAGTTTAGATATTAGGAGAAGGTGAAGCCATAAGTCCACCTGGAGTGGTACTGTTTGTGGAAAATGCTCTGTCAAAGGCATAAAAAAAAAAGCAAACAGGAGCAGAAGGGTTAATCCAGATAGATACTGCAGTTCACATTTATAGTCATATAGTTCAAAGCAAGTGTTTTAATAACTGTTGTTATGATAAACATGTTAGTATTATAATTTTCATCATCATCAAAAAAATTACATATAAGACACTATTATCTTGGTTGCATGTGCCACTTTCTGTTAGTCTCAACGGCATCTATAATTTTACTTGTAAGATAAATTGTGAAATTGTGACCTTATGACACTTTAGATGAGCAAAAAACAAAGCAGGAAACCAGAGTTCTGGCTGTATGCTGAGAATCAAATACAAAACACGCCAGAATAAATCTAGAAATATGCTACGTGCCTTAGAAGCAAGGCATAGACATCAGATCACAAAGAATATATTTTGATGTTAAAGTCATTAGGATTTGATGAAACCATAGCACAGAACAACAACAGTCCATGATGAAAAGAGCATTGCAAATGCTGCTTGGTGTTTGATACAAAAGCTTTCTCAAGTAAAATGCAATTACTGTACATTGCCTCTTGATCATTACGGTGCTTTCTAAAAACCTTTTCTATATTTTATGGTCTTTATGGTTTTTCTCCAGTGACTTTGCTTGATGAAACAAATGGGTTTTACTGATATACTAGGGAAAATATATGCACGGTTGATAAACTGAGTTATATGCCTCAGAAAAAAATATGCTTTTAAAAAAAGCAGAGCACAATTAATTTGTTTTTACATTGCATGCATTGTGATTTTTTTCATGCTTTTCAGTATTTTGGTTATCCTTGGGTTTGCTGTTGATAACACTTATGCTAGCTTTCAAAAAAAACAGCAGGACTGAAGTATTAGAGGATAATTGTTACAAATGTCCCATTAGTTATTGCATAGTAAAGAAAAACAGAACCGAGAGACAACAAAATTATCTAGGATCTATGCCTGGGCTTTTTAATTACATTCTATGTTATGTATATAACGTCATACATGTATATTTACAGGCATACATGACTGACTTGATTTCTGGGCAGCTTCCAAGTTGTGAGTACATTCATCTTGCTTGTAGATGGATGGAGAGGGGTGGCACACAGTTGTTGGGCTTTTTAGCGAGTTCCTGTGAAGGTGTAATGCCCTAGATAACACAAAACATAGTTTGTGAAGTTAGGGAGGTTTGGATGGAATCAGAAAAGACAATACATTTTCCTCAGTCTTGGTATTGGGGATGAAGGGGATGAGGGGTATAGCCAGCTACCCCTGAAAAGAGCGTAGACAGTGTACAGCATATAATGTACTAGTAAAACTTAGCAGAGGCAGTGAAGCAAAGAGACCTTGTGTTTACAATGAATCATGCAGGACTCTTAAAATGTGTAAAGTGTAAAAGGTAAGATCCCTTTTGTTTTCAAAGAGTTGGGTTGTTCCCTTTCAAGAATGTATCTATTGCCCAAAACTATCTCATGTAAGTTTTCTCTATACTGAATTAACCTAATGAACTTAGTTTTTTTGGAGATGTGTGCTGGTTTTCTTCTAAGGAGGTACTATAAGGCATAACAGCACACAGCTCCTTGAAATGGGATACCATAATCTTTTGCTTTCTGAGAAACCGGGCTGAAAAGGCAAATGTAAAAAATTGATTTTGTTTTTGGCTAAAAATAAAGCTGTTACACATTGCAGCAGCTCAAGACTAAGGTAGGTAGTGCTTATTTTATGTGATGTATGTGCTCAGAGCTACCTGTGCAGCAAGTTACATCAACTAAAAACTTTTTCCTGTCAGCTTCATGTCAGCACACTAATGGGATAATCCCACTCTCTCCTCCCACTAATCAGGACCATAACTACTAGATTAAACAGAAGCTCAAGCCCGCTATTCCTCTTTTTTCCTCCTTCTCAGTTACCACGGTGCAGTTGCCAACCTTGTGGGGGTAAATCTCCTGCTGTCCACCTCCCTGTTTGCCCCTTTGGAGAGTGCAGTCCTGTCACACACCTGTCTAAATGGTCTTGGTGTTAATGGAATCCTGCTGCTGGTCCTCGGGACACCGTATGCTGTAAATACCAATTTAAGGTATAGAGGGGGATCAGCTGATGTAGTGACTCGGTTAGCCTTATGTTATGTCCTTTTTATCAGCATGTTTATGGTGTACCCGGCTATCGTCTGGTGGGCTGAGGTAGTATGGGGGTGCAGGGGAGTGGGCACTATTCATAGTGGATGCTGGACTATACCTTGATGGCAGTGGAGTGCATGGCGTGCGTTCCACTGCTGTCTTCTGTCCCAGAAAGTGTAAGTTGCTGTGCTCCCTGGTGGAACACACTTTATGCATTACACTGATGTCACTTCTGGTCCATCGGACTTCCGGTCCGGTGAACTTCTGGTCCGGCTACTTCGAGTTGGCTCTGCCTGGACTGAAAGGAGCAGACCATACTCCCATATCACAACTAACAGTATCACAACAGCAGAAGCTGATGTACTGCTTTACTCTACCTGAATTTCCATGTAAAATATTTATGGTGTGTAACTATTCACCCGTTGCTGAACATTGCCATTGACTATTTGTCTTCCTTTGCTTGCTGTGCATAGGAGGCTTAGCCCTGCTGGCCATGCTTGCTCACTTCCACCATCTTCTGGTTATTCCTCTGTAATGCAACATGGCCATGCTGCAAGCTCCATGCCTGTTTTAAATCCAGAGGCATCGCAAGTGATGTCTGTTATCAGACTGTGCTTGATAAAAGATGTTTGCGGTTTGTCTAGTTACTCTACATGTTTTATTGCATTTGGTTATGATTCTGAATCCCTACCCAGGGATTCTGCTACTGCCTGACTCCTGTCCTGACCTTCCCTTCTGCCTATTTTCATCATAACACTCACTTCAAAACACCAATTTTTTTCATTTGTCAAGTCCAATCAATGTTTCTCGATTTTCTTTCCTTTTACTTGTTTACTTGTTTTATTATAAGAGAACTGGACAGAATCCAAATTTAGCATGTAATGACTATGTAATACATAAGTATATTTTTTATTTTTATTAAGCCTTAAAGGATATTGTATACATCCACTTTGTGTGCACCATATACTTTTGCGAGCCCAAATATTAACTTGTCAGTAGTAGTGATATAATCACTGCGTTGTACATAGACTGTGCAGTGAGCTGAGCTGTGGAAAGGACATGGCAGGTCCACCTACTACAGTCTTCCTGCAGTTACTCTGCACAAATAGAGGGAGCAGCAATGACCAGTCTTTATTGCAGGAAACAAATGTACAGATGCTAAGTACAGGAGTGCATGCTGAATTTCGAGGCTAAAATACAAAGACACCAGGATTTAAGTAAAAATACACATGTCTCTTGTATTTAGACAATATCTGCAGATATTTTAGCTTTTTCTCTTTTTTTCGAAATGTCTCTGTCTCTTTTAAAAAAAAATTGAAATATTACAATTAAAGTCTTCCCTTCAAAGTAAAACATTAATACTTACCCTTCCCACTGCACACCCTGCTGATACCCGCTGGCTGAAAAATCTTAAGTGTCTAACACTTCAAAGAGGAGTGTCAGCTGCCTGGTCTCCCCTCTGCACACTGTGGTTCCTTCCACCCACTTGTACATTTCTACTGTACACGTTGATGGAAAATGTTTCAGCCAGATATGATCCTAAAGAGATAAGTGTTAACTCTTTACTTTGCAGGGAGGACTTTTATTCTGATATTTAAAAAGTCAATGTATTATTCTGAGTGACAAGATATTTATTTAAAGGAGAATTATGAGGCGCGTGATTTTTACTCAGCCTCATAATCTGAGCCGACCTGTGACAATGAAACTGTCACATGTCAGCTCAGTAGATCAGGAAGTGAGTGAACATATTGTCGCTTGCTCACTTCTCGATCTATCCCTGCAAAGAGTCATGACTGTCACTCACGGCTCCCTGCAGGTAATCCCCCACTCCCCTGTACGATTCTCCAGCGCTGACTGGCGAAACAGACGGGGAGGGGGTGGGCACAGCTGGCTCTGCCTCTGGATAGGCAGAGCCAGCTGTCAATCCCGCAGCTGGGTGGATCCAGACAGTATTGTCGGGATCCGTCCCGGCTGGGCCGTCTCAGTATACCGCGAGCTGTAGCACGTGGTATACTGAGCTTTGGGTCACGGGAGAACGCTAGTTTGTTTTCTCCCGTGACCCTTAGGAGAACTATGGGGAAAAGCCCTGACCCCATAGTTCTCCTTTAATTTGTTTTATTAGCATGTTTCTGTAAAACATCAAGGAAACAGATAATGTATGAAAGTGAAAAAAAAACGGAATAGAGAAGAATTAGCGAAGGTGGGGAGAAAGAGAAAATAGAAAAGAAGTGAAAGGAGGGGAAGCTGTGGGGTGGAAATTATAGTAACATTGCCAAAACCAGAATTTCAATAGAATAACTGTCAATTCTAAAATCTCGGGATAATTTGACCCTCCTGTTTATTATGAAAATTGCTGGAAACTCATGAACCTGCAAACAAACTATCGAGCTAAATAATACATTGTCCAAAATAACACACAGCAGTTCTGCACAGATGGATGGGAGTAATGCTGCTGCTTCTGGAAGTGTTAATACAAAATGACAGCTGAATCATTACACTTCCAGTGGCTAAAATAATATGTTTCTAACAAAGACATGGCCACACTTTATTCTATGTAATTATTTATACTGTAATACGCAATAGCTATGTTATAACCCTGTCACTATATTTGAACACATTTAAAATACAGCTACACTGCCATATTCAGTTACAGAACATTCAACTTTTGCTGTTTTTCTTTGCTTTTTTAAATTGCAGCTCTGTCCTGTGACTAATAATCTGTTTATACCTATTTTTCATCCTCATCGTCCATAATATGCCTGCTCATCAGACCCTGAAAGAGGCCTATAGTTAAAGCTATTTTATAATCCCTTTTCCATTAAAGTATTTGAAGATCTTCTTAAGAATGCCCCTTAGTTTAATTGCAATATTTCTTCCCACCCTTCCGCCTATATTTGCTATTATGATTACTTTTGCGATATTTCTTCTACTGCTGTAGAGGTGTTACATTTCGATATCTTCTTTATTCTTTTACATATGAAACTTTCTGTACTTCTGCTTTACCCAACCTTGCTGCAGCCAAACCTGATGCAACTGATCAATGCCACCAGGTAGCTTATTACTCTTATAAATTAGGCATGTGTGAAAATTTACTTAAAGTGCATGTGAAGCTGTAGCATGCAATGCACATTATTGCAGTTTAGAAAGGTTTTAGATGCAATTAAGGGCATTTATATTGTATTCAAAAGTTGCTAAATACATTTTTTTATTGTTTTTGTAAAGCAGTTGCATGACTGCAACTCATGCCTGCTGCTTGTGAAGGATGGGGGCAGAACATTCTTCTCACAATCAGCAGCTTCTGGGTACAGGAGCTGCTGTCAATCAGTACAGGGAAGGCTTGAGTGTGGGTATGTCAGCCTGTGTTGTTTCAGACTGACTATGGGATTGCATTCTTGCTTTTCATTAGGAGAGATAAAACTGAAATTTCTGTCAACACTACAATGGGTGTGAATTGAAAAGGAGGCGGAAGAGGACATAGGAGACTGGCAAGATCACTGGGTACGTTCAGTTCATCTGCATGAAATATTAAAATGGACCTTTACCCATATCTTTAAAATAACAACAAACACATCATTAGAAATGTTTAGTAATGACAATCTACACGTATATACTTCTAGATAATTGCAGGCTTTGTATTCTTTGCATTCTCTATTTCTTTTTTCTTCGCAGTCTCCTGACAGTGGCCATGTTCACTAAAAGGCAGATTACTAGATCTCCATTTACTTCCTGGATTTCTGGCACATGTGACTAGACATGTGGCTAGGACATGTGACCATATGCATAATCTCAGGGGAGGGAAATGCCTTTCCCTGAGATCTCATGAGATTATAGATGAGGTTTTCCAGCAATGCTTTGCTGATGTAACCTTCCCAAGATGCAACGCTTTGGCACTTACATAATTTGTGCCAGAACTGGACAAGGAAGTAGATGAACTCTATTTGTAAGTAAATGAAAAACAAGTTTGTTTAACTAATGAATGTAAGATGATTTAAAAGCAGCATACAGAGCTGCATAGTGATGTGATTTTTAGTAAAAGGGGGTAAAGGTCAGCTTTATGTATAACAGCATGTATAAACAAGTTTAAAAAGCACTGCACAACTGATGTAAGTACATTTTATTTTTAGGTTTACATACATGTGAACGTGTATCTAAACACCAAAGCAAAGAATATCATATATTGCAGTTTACAAATTCTTAGATGTGATGGCTGCATTGGTTTACCTTTTTTAGGCTTTTTTGCTTTATCTTCACCTGGCGATCAAGCCAGTAAGTCGGTTATTTTTTAATTCCCTTTAACAGACCAAACTGTCCAGAAAAAAATTGCAGATAGAGGACTGAGACAAACAATTTAACACTGACAGGGTGCTTACAATGGTCAGTTTTTATTCATTTATGTAAAATCTTTGTCCCAAAATGAAAAAATGAAACAAAAAGAGATTCTGTTACTGCTTAAAACGTGTTACTTGGAGTTCAGCTTTAATTTGTTGGTCAAGTCCGTCTAAGTTTGCTTTTAAAACTACCCTCTTCACAGGGTGACAATGCTGCTGTCAAAGGGTGGCTCCATTGCTTCTCCACAGAATACACTCCCCCTAAGACAGGAAGTGTATTATTGGCCGGATCACAAGGTGAAAATATAGGGAAAAGGGAAAAAAAGCCGAAAAGAAGAAAACTAATGCCACCACCACGTACGCTGCAATATATAATAATTTTGTTTTTGGATTTAGATATGCTTTTCTTTTGCAAACCCACTTAACTGATGTAAAATGTGTAAGATTATCAGTTCTTTCATCAGCATTCATTACAAAGTAATAATAATAGTAATAATAATAATACAGTTAATATTGAAAGTCTTTCTGCATGATCAAACCTCAACTGATTGCTGCAGTAAAAAATAACTAAATGCCCTTCTAATTCACTAACTCTGTGGGCTTGTGACACTCAGGTCCCAAGTTATCCCTCTTTCTTGATTTACTTTCTGCAGGGTCCTTCTATGGGTTTCCACATCACTGCCTGTGTGACATGGACACTTTTTATTTACTGTCTTGTGGGGGTATCCTCTCAGCATCCAGAAAAGGAGTTACATCAATGCAAGGGGAAAGCAGGGGACTGGCTGACAAGGGACCTGTAAGGCACCCTGTGTAGTTCAGGCAGCCTGTATTGCTGGCTGCAGCCCAGTCTGGTGTTTGTTAATTATACTGTGTTTTGCTAGCTGCAGCACTAGCCTAGTCAGCTGTGGCCTTATGAATCTGACCATACACCTCCAATTGTGGCCTTATTGCTAGTGGCTCCCTATTTAAGCATCATCAGCCTGTTCCCAGTGCTTGTGATATTTCTTGCTACACAAGCTATGATCGATCTCTACACATCCTGTCCCTGCAAATCTTGTCTGTCTTTGGTTCTGACCTTGGCCCGTCCCTGGGCTGTGCTTTGCCCGCTGCCAGCCCTGATGTCAGTTTGTGCCCGGATAACTCTTGCCAGCCGCCAGCCCTGACCTTAGCCTGTGCCCATGTTACCCTTTGCCAGCCACCAGACTTTTACCCTAGCTCATCCCTGGTTTACGCTCTGGTAGGGTCCTTCATCTTCTATTCATACCTCTGCTCAGCACCTGGGTCCAGCCTGTGGCATCACCATATAGTCTATGTCCTGGCTGCATTTAAGTAGTGGTAGGCGCTCTTGCCTTAACCCTTTCGCTGCCAAGGACGTACGGCATACGGACCTACAAAAGTGCTTCCAGCTGGCCAGCTCAGTATGCCGTACGGACCTGGCATTTACAGTTCTACTATAAGCTGATGGTCGCTTTAGCTCACAAGCCGCTGATGACTGCTATTATCAAAAATACCAAAATCAAATCAATAGGAAAAAATTGCAGAAAATTTAAAAATGGGTTGGCCAGCTGATTTGAAAAATGTTCCGCAGGGCTTGGCAGTGAAAGGGTTAAGGGAATGGTGGCTTCTATAGGTGAAACAACTTGTCACTATTTGCTCTGACTGCATGTGTCCACAGCTGGCCCTGATATGACCATCTGCAATGCTGGATTAGCCGTCTTGAGAAACACAGGATGCATTAGAGGGAGGTTGGAAGGAGGGATAGGAGGGGTTTTATATTCTGCCTGGATTGGGGCTTGAAATCCACATTTACAGGTAAATTATAATTATTTAGGCTGCTTGTGTAAAAAAGCAGAACACATAATTTGATAATGTGTTATCTTAATGTACATCATATATTGGTTTGTAAACCTAAACTATGCTTGAGGTACAAAGTTTGCATTAAAGCTTATGTGAAATGTATATTTATTAAGCAGGCTATTACACAAATTACATTCTACATTGTGTAAAACAAATTACAATGTACAAAAAAAGCTGCCATGTACATACATTCACAGTTTACTTAGTGGTGATGTAACCACAAGCACTTCTGTTCCATCTCTCTTCAGGTGCCCATACACTGTACGATTCTCGTACGAGAATCGCGGGGAATCCCGCGATCGTACGAGAATCGTACAGTGTATGGAAGGCGCGCGACCGTTTCTACTGTATCGTACGATTCTCGGCGAGTGAGTGGCCTGCTTGTTCGGCAACTGACGAACGGGCCGGTGTGCGCACGCGCACACTGCCCGTTTGCCGTCCTTGCAAGCTCGCCCCTCATTGCAGTCATCGCAAGTATGATCTGCCTGTCCAAGATGGGCAGATTGTACATTTTTTTAAGTACTTTACAACCATCACAAGACTAAGGTCTTGTGATGGTTGTAAAGTGTATGGCCACCTTTCTGCTGGGCGTAGGGTGGGGTTTACAGCTGTTGACTAAAATAGCCTGCAGCTGCTGGGGTAGAATTAGGTCCCAGAAATGTTTGCCACCCACCTAATTCAATGCATCCACAACCCCTGCTTAAACACATATTGCAACTTTTTTGGCAGCACGGCTTCTACCTGGAGCTGTTGTCAAACAAGCTGAGCAGGACTGGGCGGGGGCGTATCAGCCTGATTGACACTGGCAGATTACAGAACTACAGGTCCCAGAAAAGAGGAAAGGATGCATCTTGACCATACTAGCATGAATCTACCTCAATGGTTAATGTGGTTAGTAATGAACAAGAAATCAATTAAACAGTAGTTGACTGGCAGGATCACCAGGTATTTTCTGTGGATTCTAAATATTACAAAAATAAAATGAATATGTATGAAGATTAGTTGGAGCAGAGTAATGTTTTAACTTTGACTATTAAGATTCATATACATTTTAAACCAGGCAACCCTGTGATAATATTATATTTGAAAAAAAAACCTGTTACTTAAAAAAGAGAATGTAAATACTTGCATCTCCTGCAGACCACTCTGCTGAACCCAACTGCATTGCTGAGGAATTGTCCCTTAAGATCTGCCGGGAAAATTAAACTTCCGTGAGTGCCATGTAGTGACGTGAAGAACAGCAGGATTAAATGTTGTAGGGGACACATGATAAACACTCCTAGAAGTGCAGAGCATGTTTGTCTGACCGAAGGCAGCCGATGTACGGCTGATTTTAGCCGATGTACGGCTGAAATCAGCCGTACAAGCCAGAAGTGAATAGCCGAACAGCGTTCGGCACACTTCTCTTCGGCTGGGTCATTCACTCGGCTGCCTTCAGCAGCTTTGTGAATAACCCCCTTGGTCTTTATCAGCCTACATTAGGGTACTGTAGCTGTAGGTGCAAAAGAAAAAAAATTGTGCCATTGCTACTTTCTGTGTGTTATCCTATAAAAAGCAGTGCAAGAGTGTGATGTACAATTTACCATATACCAATACCCTGTGAAGCTCATGGTTGCACATGTTTCAACCCTTTAACTACTTGCTGACTGGGGTGTTTATACCCCCTTCCTGTCCAGGCCATTTTTCAGTATTCAGCGCTGCAGTACTTTGACTGACATTTATTCTGTCATGCAACGCTGTACTGAAATTAATTTTATACCATTTTTTGGGGACAGATAGAGCTTTCTTTTGGTGGTATTTAATCACCACTGCAGGGTTGTTTTTTTTTACTAAATAATTAAAAAAGTACCAAAAAGTTTGAAAAAAAACCTGTTATCCCTACATTATGTTTTAAAACATTTATTATTACCCCATTTTTTGGTAAAATATAAAAGACGGAGTCACGTCAGGTAAATAGACACCAAACATGTCAAGCTTTAAAATTGCGCGCACCCGCTAAATCGCAAAAAACTACAATACTCAAAATTGACCACATGTGCGGCGCAATGGATGTAATCGTCGTTTTCGCACGTAGGCGGAATTGACACATGTTTGTTGTGCATGTGGGGGCGGGGGACTTTAATTTTTTTATTTTTTTATTGTTTTGATATGTGACTGAAATTTGTTTTTGTAACTTACATTTTTTTAAACCTTTTTTTTCCACTGAACTTTATTGCTATATGTGATAGCCAATTTGCAGTGACAGGTCCTCTTTATGGAGACATCAGGGGTCTTTAAGATCCCTAATGTCACCTAGGGACCCCCAGAGAAGCTGATGAAGCAGAGACCTGCTTCACCAGCTTCTCTCCGGTTTCTGTACCGGAGAGTGGAATGCAGGAAGTGATGTAATACACATGACTGCCTGCATTCCGAAGAGGGGAGGAGATCAAACGGAGCTCGTGTACTGAGCTCTGTTTGATCTCCGGCCGCAGAGCTGCTGTGCCAGTCCCGGGCTCACACCGGGCACAGCGGAGCTCGGGATCGGCAGCAATGGCTGTGGCGGAGGGGGGGCGCACACCCGCACGCTTATTACAAGCGATCGGGCGTCTCTACAGACGCCAGAACGCTTGTATGTAAACAGCCATCGCTGGCTTTTTACATCCAATGCCGATTTCCCGCTTGTGTGCGCCGCCTAAAGACGCCCACCCGCATTCAAGAAGCCGCTGTCCGACCGTTTAATTACAAGGTCCGGACAGCAGGTAGTTAATTGCCGAAGCTATCCTTCAACTGCTTCGTGAATAACCCCTTATGCCTTTTTGTGCAATGCTAAAAAAAAATGCAAAGCTGTAAATAAGCATGTTTTATGCAAAAATAAAGGCTGGAGGTTGGCCTCACACTTGTGTGATGTGGTAACATCTGATCTGAAGTGCAATTTGTATAAAGCGTTGGTGTGTGTTGAGATAAAATGATGCAAGCATACATTTAGTCATAATACAGCATATTGCAATGCATGGCAATGCATCACAACACGTTGCCATACACTGCCACACATGGTTGAATTAATGTTACTTTAAAAAGTAAAAAAAATGAAGCATTGCATTGTGTTCTAACAACACACCACAGTGCATGTGCAAAAGACACACAACAATATGGTGCACAATGTTGCACATGTATGCTATGTGCATGTGGGGGTGTTTTATTTATTTTATTTATTATATATTTGTTTTATTTATTTTTTACTTTTTTATTTTTATTTATTTATTTATCTTTTACATTACCGTCAGGAGGCTATGGAGAAATATCAGTGGTCTAAATATACCCCTGATATTTCTCATTTGAGATAGAAAAAGAATTAGGGGGCATAGAGTCCTCAGTTTCGTTCTCTGCAGCCCAGCACTCAATGAACAGGAAGTGCTTAGTAAAGAGGCTTCCTGTTTATTCACAAACTAAGGAGATAGAAAACATTTACTATATCCCCAGTTATGGATGGACTGGGAAGATTGTGTACTGAGCTTCTCCTGCTCATTCATAAACTGAGCAGACAGTAAATGTTTACTATGTCCCAAGTCATGAATGAACAGGAAGTGATCTGTAGCGCTTCCTGTTCATTCATAACTGGGGACATGGTAAACACTTACTATCTCATTATGTGTGAACAAACACTGTAGTGATCAGTACTGATCACATTGGTGTTTGTTCAGTACAGGGAAGCATTAGCAAATATTTCACATATTGGCCGATCCTCCACTCAGCTTTCTAAAGTTCTCTGCTCCCACGTTTCACTGCTGCTTTTTCCTATCCACAGCTCTCTCCTTCCCACTGGGCAATGGCATCATAATGGGCTCTGTGTCCCCTCTGATCCCCACTGTCTCTGCCAATACATGCACGGGAGAGCAGAGGTGATTGGAGGGGCCACAGACAGGATCATGCAGGTAGCATATTTCAGGTGCTCTGCGGGGAGAATTGAGTGACAGTGGCAGGGGGGTTTATTTTGAATCATTTACACACAAAGGTCAGAGGACCTTTCTGTTACAAGTTCATAGTCACTGGAGCGACAATGAGCTTATAGCAGAAAGCTGAATGCAGCCAACGTAAGTCATTGAGCTGGCCAACTGGGAACTTTTTTTCCGTATGCCTTACCTCAGTGGCAGGGAAAGGATTAAATGAAAAAGACTGTTCCAACATGCATATAAGTTTGCTTCTAAACATTACAAATCAATGGGCATTGAGCATATTAAAGAAATATAAAAAGTGATCATGGTTCTTTTCTGTTGTTATCTTTTGTATTTTACAATATAGTACAAATGATATACCAGTCACAGCTGGCTTTCACTAGACAGGTCTACAGAGGAATTGATTAAAACATTTGCTACGTTAGGTTAGATATGATTAAATTTAACAGAAAAATATGGGAATGTGTAACGGAAGATCTGTTTCAAAGCAGAGATTCAATATTAATATTTAAAGCTGAAATGCATGTGGAAATGAGATTAGTAAAGCAAATAGGATATTGGAAAAGTGGTACATCAAGTATTTGCATCATTCCCTTTAAATCCAACAAACAAAAACTTTTAGAACTAACTTTATCAATGAACATATCTTTTTTTCCCTACTTCAAACCTAGTGCGTGGTACTTTGTATATATTGTTTTTTCATTAAAAGCTTAAAGTGACGTAAGAGTTGCTAATTAAAACCTGCAAAATAAACTATTTATACTTACCTGTGACTGTGCCCATTCCATGAATTTAGGGTATATACAATAGGGTATGTCAGATGCTCAGTTCCTTGTAGCCTAGTCCCTGTTGCAGAGCTGTGATTTGACCCACTGGCCATTACATCACTACTGTCTCCCAGGCACATAGTATTGACATAGTGGTCAGTGGGTGGAACCACCGTGCATAGAAGGGGATACTGGCATCAAACAAACGAGTCTTCTAATTTCAGAGTCTTTTTCATTTTTTTAAGGAATATATCAGCTTAAATAGCTAACCTAGTAGCTAGTTTAACATTTATTTTGCTTAAATTTTCCTGTCTTGTGCACAGAGATAAAAAAAAATCACATGAGACAAATACAGATGGCTTTTTACTGAAAGATACATATTAAAATATAGTTCCACTTTTGCAGTAAAATTTGAGAAAACACCACTACATGTTTGTTGGATGTTTCTAGTCACACAGCATATCCAAAAATATATTTTTTAAATATACTTTTTACCTTTTAGCTGTTTCTTTGGTTAAGGCCTTTGTGCAAATTTCAAGCTACTTTGAGCAGTTTGAGAATGAAACTATAGTGTCAAACTGAGGGTCAAACTGAGCTTCCTCTCATTAACAAACAATGCCTCAAAGGCTTTATCCCTTTGTTAGGACAGACAGTGTTCAACCCTAGTTTACAACTGATAATGAAATCTGCCAGCACAGTACAAACAGAGTTATTAGAGTAACCATAACTTTGCACAAGCCCCCTCATTAACATTATATAGGGGGCTACCCTGTTTCCCCGAAAATAAGACCTACCCTGAAAATAAAACCTAGTACTATTTTTTGGAATTGCTAAAATATAAGACCTACCCCGAAAATAAGGCCTAGTTGTGACCATTCCCAGCGCCGGTGGTGGCATAATGGGGAACTTGAAGAGCCGCGGGAGAGAATCAGCAGTGCCAATGAAGCCAGCGCTAGAGGAAGTGAGGCGGCACCGGAAGGAGCAGAGCCGCATAACTGATGTTTCCTCTATAGCGCCGTCTCCTGCCACAGGCGGAGTGATACCAAATGCACTCCGCCTTTGAGGAATTCATAGTGAAAGTGCACTTCGCTCATTCTGGCCATCGATTGGTTACCAAATTGCTCTTGGAAAGGTACGGCACCCGATTGCCCTGATCACCCTATTCTTGACTTTGCCATTTTGGATTATTTAATTTTGGATTGTTGTACATGAAAAAAAAAAAAGAAAGACCTACCCCGAAAATAAGACCTAGTGTGTTTTTTTGAGCCAAAAAATATATAAGACAGTGTCTTACTTTCGGGGAAACACGGTAAGTAGGATTTTTAAGCAAGTATAAAGGACTTAAAAATGTAAGTATCCATTTTTAGTTATGCAATATGCACGGAAATATATAACAAACATAAAATAGATGTTATTCCACTATGGATGCAAAAGTGTAACTACACTTTAACCACTTCTAGCAGGTTAAAGTAAATACACGTCATCCGCTAGAAGTGGTTATACTGCAGCCGTGTTCTTGGTATTGTTTCAAACAGCAGGTGATTGCTGTTTATGTACAAGCAATCCAGTAGCTAAACAGCCATTGGATTTTTTGTACCGAGTGGCGCTGTGTGGCCCCTCTCCTCTGGCAGCGGCTTCCCCCCGGGGGTCTCAGGACAGGCATAGTGGGTCTCCCCTGACAGATTGGGGGGAGATTAGCAAGCTTCTAGCCGCTGATCTCTTCTCCAATCACTGGACCTGGAAAGTGATGTGTATTACATCACTTCCTGTATCACTCTTTACATTCTCCTGCTCTTAGAGCCAGGAGAAGAATTTTTTGAAGCAGATCTCTGCTTCATCAGCTTCCTTGGGGTCACAAGGTGACATTAGGGGTCTGAAAGGCCCCTGATGTCTTCATATAGAGGACCTGTCACATCATGTGTGCTATTACATAGGGGGCTTGTTAGCCCCCTATGTAGTAGCAATAAAGTTGAGTGTAAAAAAATAAAATAAACATCAATTTACTGGCAATACTAAGGGACATCAATTTACTGGCAATACTAATGTAGGGGTAAAACGGCTGTCGCACAGGAAGTGATGCTGTTACCTCAATTAGGGGACTATATAAGAACAAGCCTGCCTGTACTACATTGCTGATGGTCTTGTCAGCTTATGTTGCCTGTTGCCTGTGTCTCTGTTGGATTGCCTATGACCTGTTTGACCCGGATTACCTTGGACTACCCTTCTGCTTGCTGCCTGCTCCTGACCTCAACCTGTTCTCTGGACTTGCTCTTGCTTGCTGATTTTGCTCGACCACGATTCCAGTCTCCTGAGTCTGCTCCTACGCTGTTCGCCAAGTTTGATTATTGGCCTGCTGACCTCTGTACAAGGAATCTCCAGCATGGTGTCTGCTTCCAACCTATGGCACTCGTGCTCCTCGTTGTCCTGCAGCCTTCTGTTCCAAACTCCAGGGGTTGTAGGACAGGAGCCACAAGAGATACCTCCTCATCTTTTGGTCTCATCCTCAGGTACGTAATAACTAAACTGATGAGCAGTAAAAGCTTTTAAAGCGTTGCCTATGGGAAATTGTGGGTATTTTTTTGTGGTTTCATGGCCAGACACAATTTTAAGGCTTGATATTTTTGGTATCAATTGATACTGGTTTGATAAACATTTTCACAAATACCGTGTGGCATAAAAAAATTGCAACTAGCATTTTTAATTCTACAGGACCTTTGCTTTCAGAAAATATATAAATTGTTCTGGGTTTTAAGCTGTTTTCTAGGCAAAAATTCAGATTTTATTGTGTGTGCAACAATTAAGACATTTCTCCGGGCAGAAAGTATTTAAGGATGATACCATCGGGAGATCTTGTGCTACTTAAGTGATTAGATGGGGTTTTCTGCATACAAACATTGTAACCTGAAGATTGGAAATAATGCAAACTGGTGGGAAATAGGTGGAAGAATTGGGACATAATTGGGACATATGTAAAGAATATTGTCTCCTGGGATGCAATGGTTGTAATGCTGTGGCACAGAGAGTGTGAGGACAAAATCTCCTAAACATTTGCTACGGTGAGAGAATTATAATTCTGCTACTTGTTTGCCACTCATATTTACAGAGATTCATGATGCATAATGACAATGACAGTGAACTAGAGTGCTACTGCAAAAGCTCATACGGGAGCTACAAAAGTAGTCTAGTTGCACTAAATCTTCTAGTATCAGTGCCAACAACTCAGTGCTGTAAACCTATGATTATGTAAAATCTTCAGGGACTTTGAGAACAGGAAATCTTTGTAGCTAATTAGGTAAGCATCCAGTTTAAAGGAGTTTAAATCTTCACGTTTAAGTTAAACTCTTGGAGGAGGTCAAGTGTTAAACCAAGGGTTAACTTCATGTTAGGTTAAAGATTAGGGTTTTTGGTTAAGTGTTGCAGTCAAATTAATGGTCAATCTCCATGATTAGGTTAGAGGTAACAAGGCATTTGCAGCTGTCCCCATTCTATAACTATGTGTAATCATCTGAATTTTCCATCTATTATTAACAGAGCTCCACAAACTTTTTTCCAAAATACATTAACCCCCTTCCGATTAATAAATAAACCTTCTTATTTTTTTATTGTTTCTGTTTTTTTTTTTTTTAAGATTGTTGTCTTGCAGTTTTCTTCTTAAAATGTTCTGTGCATTAGCACTTCTTAGAATAAGAGGAAAGGCCCTGAAGCTTGATATGAAAATGTAATTGTGGCCAATAAAAAAGTATCTATGACAGTATTCAACAGTGCTGTTGTGACTATTTGGCTCAAATAAGTTTGTGTAAGCTGGCAGTATTTCACTGCTGTTCCAGCCACCTGGGAGAACTGGCACCATAGTAGACTGCATTATAAGTGAGAACAAACAGATACATTTGAATTAACTCTCATCCCTATTTTTAAACATTCTAATATCTTTGTCCACCATTAGAATATCGCCCTAAAGTTTATGCACCTCTATCGCAGCAACAGTATATTTTTCATGATATTCATTTTAAGCATAACTAAACCTGCACATGTACAAAACGGCTAGCAGATAGATACACTATATTGCCAAAAGTATTGGGACACCCCTCAAAATCATTGGATACAGGTGTTCCGTGAAATTTCCTTGATACTAAATATTCCACAGTCAACTGTTAGTGGTATTGTAACAAAGTGGGAGCAACTGGGAACAACACCAACTCAGCCATGAAGTGGTAGGCCATGTAAAATGACAGAGAGGGGTCAGCGCATGCTGAAGTGCACAGTGTGCAGAAGTCGCCAACTGTCTGCAGAGTCAATAGCTACGACCTCCAAACTTTATGTGGCCTTCACATTGGCACAACAACAGTGCACAGAGAGCTTCATGGAATGGGTTTCCATGGCCGTGCAGCTGCAGCCAAGCCTTACATCACCAAGTGCAATGCAAAGCACCAGATGCAGTGGTGTAAAGCACTGGTCTCTAGAGAAGTGGAGACGTGTTCTCTGACTGCATTGTGCCTAATGTACATTTTGTTGGAGGGGGGATTATGGTGTGGGGTTGTTTTTCAGGGGTAGGGCTTGGCCCGTTACTTCCAGTGAAGGGAACTCTTCAGGCATCAGCATACAAAGACAATTTGGACAATTTCATGCTCCCAACTTTGTGGGAACAGTTTGGGGATGGCCTCTTCCTATTGCAACATGACTGTGAACCAGTGCACAAAGCAAGGTCCATAAAGGCATGGATGAGTGAGTTTGGGGTGGAGGAACTTGACTAGCCTGCACAGAGTCCTGGCCCCAACCCGACAGAACATCTTTGGGATGAATTAGAGCAGAGACTGCAAGCCAAGCCTTCTCGTCCAACATCAGTACCTGATCTTACAAATGCGCTTCTGGAAGAATGGTCAAACATTCCCATAGACACACTCCTAAACATTGTGTACGCCTTCCCAGAAGAGTTGAAGCTGTTATAGCAGCAAAGGGTGGGCCAACTCAATATTGAACTCTACAGACTAAGACTGGGATGTCATTGAAGTTCATATGCGTGTAAAGGCAGGCGTCCCAATACTTTTGGTAATATAGTGTATATATTGTAGAAGAGACTCTGCATGTCTTTTCTGCCTTTTTTTTAACTCCTGCCTCCTTGCAGTTTGTTTCCAGTTGTACACTGACAGCCACGCTTGAGCAGCTTAGTGTGCAATCCTGGCATCTTACAGATAGCGGATCTAAGTACCGAGTGTCGAGATGAATGAAAACCAGTGGTCATGCGTGGGAGTTATGTCATACCAATCTGGCCAATCAAGTCTAAAACTCCTGAATTCCATAGAAGAATTGAAAAGATGAAATACCAGCAATGGAATAGTGAGGCAGAGCACAGTCATCTCAGTGCGGGAGGGGGGTGTCTTACAAGGTGTGTATGCCATATTGTGCAGATATGTTGAGCATATATCATGGAAAAATCTCCAGAAAGGTCTAAACTTTACTTCCACTTTAATAACCCACAGCACATCCAAGGTAAAAAAACAATAAAGGGAAATATAGTCAGAGTACCTGGAAAACGACTAAATATAACAGATCTGGGGCTTCTGTAAATGAAAATATATTTGCATAAAGCCAGAATATAAGACTAGAATAAATGTCTCCTAAGCACTGATTGGAACATAAGAAAACATAACCATCAGGTTTAGAATATGTGCACATGGACATTTGTTTTTTTTGCCAATAAGGCAGGCGAATAGAACATAGACTTAAAATGCTCAATGCAAATAAAGCAGTTGGACCAGATAACCTTCACCCCAAGGTACTTAAGGAATTAAGCCAGGTTATAACAAGACCATTATTCCTAATTTTTAAGGAATCCTTAGTGACTGGTAGGGTACCATGTGATTGGCGGAGGGCTACGGTAGTTCCAATATTCAAAAAGGGGGCTAGATGCCAACCAGGGAACTATAGGCCGGTCAGTCTAACATCGGTAGTTTGTAAACTGTTAGAAGGTATAATTAAACAAATACTATGTAACTATGTATAGACTGAAGGAAGGAGTATGATTTCAATGCATTTGATCCTTGTTTAGGAACACATTTTCATTCAATCTTCTCTGTCAACCTTTTTTATATGCTGATGTTAGCGGGATTGCTTTAACCTTAACCACTTGCTGTCCGGAGCAATTTCTTACATTTCCACACACATGATAAAATCTGATTTTTTGGGGGCTAGAAAACAGCGTAAAAAACCCCCGAACAATTATGTAAATGAAATTTAGTGCACAGAAACAGAATATAATGCCCAATTTTTTTGTAGAATATAAAATATTTGGTCACACCGGGTAAATAGATACCAAACATGTCAAGCCTTAAAATTGCATGCACCTGTGAAACCCGCAAAGAACTGCAATATCCAAAATATCCCACAGGTGACACTTTTGAAAACATTTACTGCTCATTGGTTTAGTATTAACAGTGATTTATGGCCCTATAATTATTTCTCTCACTCCATCGCTCACGGCAATATGTAACATGTGTGGTGCAATTTGTTTTTGCAGGTAGGCGCATCTGATGCTTGTTTGTGTTGTATGTGCATGCACGTGGGGGCGGGGGACTTGTTGTTTTTTTTTTTTTTTATATGTTACTTTAATTTTTTACTTTTTTTTTACATTCAACTTTATTGCTATCACATAGGGGTATAACTAGTCCCCTATGTAATAGCAAAAAGGATGTGACAGGTCCTCGTTATGGAGACACCAGGGGGTCTTCCAGGCCCATAATGTCACCTAGCAACCTCAAAGAAGCTGATGAAACAGAGCTCTGCTTCACCAGCTTCTTCTACTGGCTCTAAGAGCTGAGGAGGCTAGAAGGCTGCTGATCTCCCTCCGATCTTTCAGGGGAGACCCGCTGTGCCAGTCCCAGGCCCGCACAGGGCACAAGGCGGGGCCTGGGGAAGCCGGCGGCAGCGGAGGGGAGGGCACACAGCACCACACCATAGAAGTGATCCGGTGCCTGTACAGACGCCAGATTGCTTGTACATAAACATCAATCACCTGCTGTTTAACAGCAGCAGCCGTGTTCTTGGTATAACTACTTCAAGTGTATGACATGTATTTACATGACCCTGCTAGAAGGTTAAATGGATTGAAAAAACAATTAAAACACAAGAATACTAAACACCTGCTTTTCACTAACTAAAAATAAATCAAACCTTCATTATGCTGTAGTTTTAAAACACAACAAAAACTTGCATTGTTCTGCGGTTTCCTTCCTTAATTTTACAATAAAAACAAATAATAAAAATAGACATCAATTATATGTAAAATATCCATAATTGTAAAGTATTATTCAATAGAACAGTGCTTAGAGGAATAACAACATGCAGAGTAATCACAGAAACCAGATCCATAGAAACGCAGATTTTACTTTGATCAGAAAAATGTGCATTTTAATAGGTTCATTTGATTGGTTAAAATGTTCCTGCATTTTGCAAAATACTCTATGTCTATTTAAGGTGTATTAGCAAGGCTGTTGCTAAAATAAAAGTGCCAATAAATCTTCTACTGCCATAATTCAAATAAAAATCACCACCTGAATACTCTTCCAAATGCAACACTTAATGGAGTTTTAATTTTCTTGTCCTCTACTACACTCTGTGTTTTCTTCTGCTGGTCCCAACCTCACCACTGTATACTATAGTGACATAGGAGTCACCAGAAGGAACCACAGAGTGTAGTGGTAGACCAGGCATTTAACACACCCTGAAGTGCTGAATTTAGATTTCTTCTGCACAAAAATGATCTCCATTACAGTGGCAATTGCTGGTGGAGATATGAGAAGTATACATTTACTTTCTTCTCTGCAGGGTGTCATATTTAATAGTCATTGTATTTTAGTGATACAATTGCTTTAAAAAAGTATACATCTCTTTCCTCATATAAATATAGGTGGTAGCATTACTGACTTCCTTTGGAAATGTTCTTTACCTGGCTGTTATGTTGGCTTTCTAGTATCTTTTGGGTTAGTGACCTAAAGTATTGATGCCAGAAGGTCATCCAGGCAACTAAATGTTGCAGAGGGAGAAGCCAGCAACTCCATGTTTATCTTAACAAAATCCTCTTTTAGGTTTATGATACATTCTTTATTAATTTTTGTTACAACATAGATATAGCAAAGTAAGGAAACCCGATGAGTCAATTGATTAAGGAAAACTAAAGTAAAATAAAAAAAATTCCCACTTCACCACAAGAGCATGACATGTGAATTCCAAGCTGAATTAGACACGGAATTAGACACTGAAAGGGTCAGTATACCTAGGGCTGATGTTTCTGCTTCAAATGCATGTGGCTGTGGTTAATATAAGTGTTTGTTATATGCTTTAGTTACCTGTTTATATATTGTTTATATTATGGAGAACACACCATTAGGGTGGGAACACCGAAAGGTGTGTGGAAACATACGAACTGAAGGTACTGAAATGACCCTCTGCACACTGTTATACACCCTCAGATATGTTTTAGCAAACTTTGGCATGAAAATAGGGATTCTTGGTTTGCATATGTTGCAAAACATGTTAAAGTTAGTCTTGTCTTGGAGCTGGAAAAGTATCTGTACATGTACTTGTACTTGTCCCAAGTACGGTACTTGGTATCTGATCATCCCTACTCCTAATTAGTGATGAGTTGGTTCAAATTCGAACTTTAGAACATGGGAAAAGTTTGAATTTTAACTCAAACTCAATGCAAGTCTATCATGGTAGAACTTTAAAAATCAAACATCCCCATTCTGAAGCCTTATATGTAATTTATTGGCCAAAAAAAGGGTATGGGAATTCGGGTACTGCCCTGGGGGGCATGACTCAATAAAAAAATGTTTTGATTTTTTTTAAATACCATTTTTAAAGGAGCATTGACTAAGAAATATAAAACGTATGGAGAAGCGCACTACATGGAGTAACAACTTTTGGGGACGTGGGCTCAAATGGTTAAAAATTAGTTAAAAATGAAACAGGTTGCAAGCTCTATAGTAAACAGGGTGAGGGGCCCTGTGTGAAACGACAATACACAAATGTTTTTAGAGCGCAACTACTGTATGAATACACTTACGTTTGAGATGTCCCTGTGTCTCAGGAGAAAGTCCTCTGTAATCCCTGTGTAAAATGTGATTTCGCCAGGGTACAGGGTGAAGTGACCGTGGGATGGATGGGTGCGTGAATGGATGGTCTTAGGCTGGCAAGACGAATCTCTGCTTGTTGTTTCAACGTTGGTCCTGTTTTTTCACAGCTTCTTTGACACAATTGAGTTATTCAGTTCCCCTTTTTTTTCAATATTTCATGCAGGATTTCTTTTGATTCGTTTAGTCATTATCGGGTTTAGGCCAAATCACTTAACCCTTCATTTTACTTGATTATTATATTCTCACTTGTATACTTGGTTGCACCAAGTTCTATACAACCTATACCTTTAGCACTTTGATATTTTCTTTTTTAATAAAAAAAGAATAGAAATATATATTTTTTTAAAACGATGACCGCCATCCCGTCTGCTCGCGATGAACTCCCGCCGCATAATGTCATTTTGACAGATGTCGGCAACATATAAACAATTGTGCGGAGTGGGCGGTGACAGTTGTAAGGCATCTGACAGGTGAGCCATGATTGGGCAAAGTCACCATGACTTTGCCCAATCATGGCTCTCACAGTTCTCTGTGACCTGATTGGGCAAAGCCTTGCACCTGACCTATGGTCAAGTGCAAGGCTTTAGCCAATCAGGGCTTCACAAGGCACAGCCCGCTGAATGCCCTGACAGTTCGTGTGTTCGCCAAACACACAAACTGCCGATGTTCAAGCCATCTCACGTTTGATTCGAACATCGAGCCCATCACTACTCCTAGTATACCAACTGCCAGGTGGAAAAGAAAAGAGGCAGGAACTATAGAAATAAATTCTCAACTTTGGTTCATTTCTTGCCCACCCCAACAGATACAACAATCCTATAAAGCTTCACCTATAATTGCATTATCCCTTTGTGGTGGAATGTCATTGAAAATAGAATCAAATATTTGCAATCAAGATTTAAAGTCTGATTCTATATACAGAAACGTCTTGTGCTCATAACTCCTTTAAATGTTTACAGTCCTAAATGAACAATACATTTTAAATTATGAATGTAAAGGTAAAAGGTAAACAAAAGGTAAGCTGAAAAACAAAAAAAAGAGTTTTATTTCAAGATTTTGTTCTGGTTTGTAGTCATGCAGTGATGCTGAAAATGATCCCAGGAGTATGTGCAAAGATTTAAAAAACACAATGTACAGGGAAACAAAACATTTCTTGTAATGCATTTTATGTGTTTTAAGAGGACAAACACATATTTTGTATTGATTATTCAAGCAATGAAGCAGAGCAGCAAAGCTCTTCAAAGGTTTGAAAAGAATCTTTTTGGCAGGGTAATCTACTAACATCATAGGAATAGGAACTGACCAAAGCCCTAGAGTCAGCAATACACACGATACTGCAAACTGGCTGGATAATAAAAGTCTTAAAAATGTGGAAACTGTCCTTCTTTCTGTTCCAAGGAAAAAATAGACAGCATTATCATGGTTGTAAAATGACACAGTTATACTTTTGTGCTATTATAGGAACAATAAGCTGAAAATGCAAGTTGGCTTTTGAAAAAAGGGGAAGATTGTATCACACACTTCTGAAGTCCATCATGCAGCATTAGTTATTGCAACACATTTGATGGGACACAAAACTTGGGTAAAAAGTCCTCTGAGAAGGATGAAAACTTTACCAAGTACTTAACTTTCACCTTAGAGAGTACATAAATAAGCTTGGTACTGCATCTGGCACACATGTTTTTATTGTAGAAAATGTATTTTATAATATACTTAAAAAGAAGAACTCCAGGAAAATCAAAAACTTACCCTTGCAGTGGCACTACCCCCACACTGCAAGAGTTAAGTGCTCTTTTTGTCTTGGGGACTTAAATAAAACAGATTTACTTACCTGAATCCAGGTCCCCCTGGGCTGCTAGACCAGTCCTCACAGCCTACTCTCCCCTGGGCTCTGACAGTCTAAGAACCACTGACATCATTACATCTAATGCGGGTCCATTGACTTGCATTAAGGTGCCCATACACCTTGTGATTATTGTTTGTTTTCCTTCGTTCCCTCATCGAACCGTTGCTCAATTTCCGCTCGAATACCCCATCATGCACAGACTTTGATTTTGATTATTGTGCGTTAGCAATAGTAACTGGCCAAATTTCGGCGATTAATTTTTGTTTGCACATGTGCAGTGTTCATGTTGCACTTTTTTCCATACGAAAATGCCACTGATCCATCCATTCAAAAAAGGTTTTCCAGCCTGACCGATTGAGCAAATTCGGCTAGTTGTACAGTAATTCTGATCGTTCACTTCCTATCAACTGACCGATTATCATACAAAAAGCCCATTCTCGTTTGGAAATCGAATGATAATCGCAAGGTGTATGGGTACCTTAAGGCGTAAGGTTACGAAGGGACATACTGCAGCTGTAGCAGAGGGGGAGAGAAGTAAATGTGATTACCATGGAAGCTGGGATCATGTAAGTAAAACAGCTTCATTTGAGTCACCTAGACAAAATGAGAACTCAACCCTTACAGTGTGGTGGTAGCACCACTGCAAAAGTAAGTTTTTGATTTTCCCAAAGTTCTTCTTTACACAACATTCCAATGTCCAGGAAAGCTTACTCCCGATCTGTGGTGCGCCACTTGCTGGATGCGGCTAAATCCTGCATTCCGAGCCTCTGGAGAAACACCTCCTCCCCTACAATATATATGTGGGTGCGCTGGGTGGAGGAGATTAGGGTAATGGAAGACATGATTCTGTCCTCCCAAGGCAGGCAGGAGCGTTACTCAAAGATGTGGTTCTACTGGCTGGAGTACATGGATTCCCCTGAGGGCCGAGCATACTCTGTATGATCTGTCCCCCTTACACAGCCATCGAGGGAATACCCCGTGAGTGACCCTTTCGACAGGCTATACCATGCCCCAGCGATCTCTACCTTCCCTTCCATGCCCCCTTGCTGGCGATGCCTTCCCTTCTTTTTGTCTGTCTGCCCCTTCCCTCCTCCCTCTTTTGTCCCCATGTGGTTATTTGCCCTACCCCACTCCTCAGTTTACGGAAGCAGACTGGTGGACCCCTGGGCTTCCCCTCCCCTGCCTATCAAACTTATTGCCTATTGTACTTTAGGGCCTGTACGATTTGCATTGCAACCACCCCAAAACGCCCAGATGCCATATATGATGTTGTACTGTTAATGTTGGGGCAGTTTCTACCTGTACGTTCTAATGGTTCGATTGTGTATGTGTTATATGTATACTATAAAACATTGGCTCAAAATAAAAAACTAAAGAATAAAAAAAAAAAGTTCTTCTTTAAAGTATATCTAATAGCAGGTATTTTAGTTTTGGGAATGGTTAAAACACTTGTTAATGGTTAAAAACACAATTTTAGTTTTGTTGCCATCTGTGTTCCGTTGTGGGGATTTCCTTTTATTTCCTGTCCTGTAGACACAACAGGAAATAAGAACTTTAAAAAAAAATCCTCTTAGACAGTTGTTACTGAAACAAGTGTCCCCATGAGAAGAATTCCCCTCTATTTCTATTCTGGTGACAGCGCATTGGTATTTCCCCTTACTTTAGGTCCCTCTGATATTGTCAGAGGGACAGAAAGTAAAGCATAATTCAAAATTTAATTCTACAGTGGGGACCCAGCCAGCAATAAAAACTTTTCAGAGGCATCTGAGAAAGTAGTCTACTTACCCTACTAATATTCTGCTATAGACACCTTATTTCCTGCTCAGGGCTTGATCACACTATAACATATGTGCCAATGTGTGTTATATTGTGCATTGGCATGTGTTTTTAAATTATCTCTGCTTCACAGTAAACCTGTCCCATTTACTTGATGTTAACAGGACTTACAGGGCAATGCATGCAAAATGCTGCATGTCAGAAGTGTCAAGTTCTCCATCTAAAAGTATTGCTTTTTGTGTTACACTGCATTCTAGTTGTGTTCTAAAAAGGGGCGGGGATTGGAACTTTTTGTTATGAGCCCTTCCGGCATTCACATTTACCTTGCTGGTTATAAATTGGTTTGAGTAGCTAACATTTTTGCTTTGTTGGATTTGGTGCAGAGATGCTCCATACAGTTTTTTAGCTTCTGACACCTACAGCTTTATTCATAGAGATCAATCAGAACTTATTCTGCTTTAACCAAAAAAGTATTCAGAAGAATTAAGAATTCTGATTGGTTGGCATGGGTTTGCTATTTATACGAAGTAGTGACTTGTACTGCTCATTGAATACATCCCTTATTCTTAGTTGGTCTCCTCATTCCAGTTACAAGTAAGCTTATGTCCAAAAAGACAAATACATGGGCAGACTGGTCTTCCTTACAGAGAAAGAGCTAGCTACCGGAGAATTCAGGTGGCTGGGAGAAATACAGTATATTTTATTTTGATAACGGGATGTCAATAATTAATGTAATAAAATGTTGTTTTTTAATTATCCCTGGTTTATTTTACATGCTATTACATAAGAGACAGGGATCCACACCACATTTATTAACTGCAAGGAGTTTTTAGAATATAATATTTGTTTGTAATATATGGTCCCATCTGCCTTCATCCACAAATGAGAGAGAGAGAGAGAGAGAGAGAGAGAGAGAGATGTTGTGGATGGTATATAGGTAATAATGTGTAATTTAGGGTTTTTTACCGGCACATGGTGAGAGGCTCCAGGATTTGTGTCTGTTATGAGGAGAGCAAAATGTATTTTCCCAGATCTTAGTACATACTGCCTGGGGTCCTAGAGCCCAGAGGTTTTATAAAGTTTTGGGTGGGAAAAGTCTCCAGTCCTAGGTCTGCATTTTATCTGTTTGCCAGACCGTTAGTCTCTGCTGTCCATAGATGAGTTGACCAATGCTCAGGGCTCTTTCTCTCTCTCACTCTCTCTGCTGTGAGAGCCTGTTATGGAGAAAACATACTTTTCATTTTCTCAAATCTTGATTTCAATTCTGATATGGGTCCTGCAGTCACTTTTTTTAACAACAAGGAAAAACATTATTTGACACCTATACATTTTGGAAAGTATACAACTAATGGATCAGAAGTGAATTCCAATACTTTTTTAAAAGCTCCTATCAATCCACATTTGCAGAAGATACCATACATTTGTTATCAGCATTTTCCCAGTTATTACATGAGGCTGAAGAGAGGTTATTGACATTTACGCATTTACTGCATAGCAGATGTTTAATTTCCCTAATAATAGTTGATTACATTTTTTCAAATACAAAAACTTGTAATGCTTGGGATAAAGGCCTGATAAATTATTCATTGACATTAAGCAACGAAAAGCTTCTACCAAAATATGAAATTAATATTGAGATACCTTTATTGCAAACACGAATCAGAATTTGTAGAGGTGGCCAAAACATGGTCCAAGGATTTAAGAAATCTAATATTACTGTAAGTTAGTGATTTCATTAAATGAATACAAAATAACCTAAATCTCAGAGGACAATATTTTAGGATAATATACCATTCACAAATTCGATTTGACATTCAGGAGGAAGTGGCTAACCATGTAGAATGACAAAATGTAATATTTGTCATAGTTTTAAGCCACACCTATACAACTATTATGATGAGATTTATATTGCCAGGTTTCAGTGATCAACAAGGTTGAAAATACTTTGGAAAACACCTAATAGTTAAATAACAAAATTAAAATGTAAGATATGCATGTGTTGTCATTGGTTCATGGTTGTTTGACACCACATCACCAATATCTGTAATGCAAAAGCAATGATAAAAGAGCCTTGGGATTTTAAGGGTGTCATATTAATAATAAAATATCACAATGTTTCAATCTTTTTGACTTAAAAACAACAATGTTGTCAATTTTACTACAACAGTAAAACATGTATAAAAAAATACAAAGGAATTTTAGGTACAATGTGTTAAAGAAGAACTCCAGAATTTATAAAAATTAACTCTTGCAGTGGGGCTGCCTCCACACTGCAAGGGTTAAGTGCTAATTTTGGTCTAGGGGCAAAAATAAAGAAGAGCGTGTGGGGACCAATATAGCAGACAGAGGATTGGTTGGGTATTTCCCCTCTATGTTTTCCCCTAGACAAACAGGCATTTAACTCTTGCAGTGCAGGGGTAGCCCCACTGCAAGTGTTAATTTCTAAAACTCCTGAAGTTCTTCTTTAAAATACTCTATGACAAGATGAGGACACATATAAAGTTGTGACACATTTCGTATATATTCTACTATCTATTCAGACAGCACCAGGATTGAAACAAACCAGTGCATTATGATCCCTGCCTTGGTGCTACATATACCTAGAGAAGAGAGACATCTGCAGATGGGGATGTAGGGGATATCATGGATCAAAACACTCCGAAAGACACACAGGATAGAGTGCAGAAGTAAATCCACCTCATATGCAGGAAGAGGGAGAGAATGACAAAAGATGGGTTTGCAGATCATTGGCCCTTGTCTAATGGATCAATATTCAATATTTCCAGTCCAATCTCTAGCTATATCAAATGATCTGTCTGTCAGAGAAGGGACGTGAGTTCCTGTAACACTCATCGCTACTGCAGAAAAGCCCAGTGATTGTCAGCACTGGGTAGCTGTTTTTCTGAGGACTCCTATCTTGAAGCCCATGCCTTGTATTAAAGAATGTACAGGCTAGAATTACATTAAGAAAAAGCAATACAAGGTACTAGATATATGGTTCCATCTAGCAGGCCAATATGTAATAAAAGCTTTGCAGTAAATATCTGTAATAACAGCATATTAACATTATGTTTCTGTTATTAAAATAGTTGTGACAAATTCACATTTGAGTATTTGCACTTGAGTGCTGAGGAGACTCAAATACAAAGAAATCTGGTTTGCAAATACTAGCCACAAATTTGGACGAATTTTCAGTTTTCGAATTTTAGATCCCATTAGAATTCCATTAAAAAAAAGAAACTGAATCGGACATGTGACTTTTCTGGCCAATCAGAGGTGTTTTTCGGTTGAATGCATCCGAATGGGTCTGAAAACAAATTTCCGTTACGGCAACATGGGAGCCATATACAGTATATACATATAATACTAAAGCTGAGGCTCCTAGACCCGAAGGGCATTTGGGATCCAAATTTCCGAATTGCATTCAGGGGCTCGCGAATGCCATTAGGGTCTGGAAGCCTCAGCTTTAATATGGCTCCCAGACCCGTATTGCTTTCCAAAGCTCCCAAATGGTATTTGGAAATTCAAAATTCAGGCTCCTGAATGCCTTTCGGGTCTAGGAGCTTTAGTATTATCATCTGTATATGGTTTTCTGTGGTATTCGCAATGAATATTCGTAAACTCATCAAAAACTAACGAAAATTCAGATTTGGTCCGAATCCGCAACCCGAACCAAATTGAATTTCGGATCCGAATCCCAAATCCCGAAATAACAAAATATCCAAACCAAATTTTTCCACAGCTTACACAATGTTAGTCGGCAGCCACCATCACATTTTGCAACTACTCTACTCTACTGCAACTATACTGAAATGAGCATTTGCATAAAAAAGTGCCCTAATTTTATGTACAAAACATTTAAATACCTACTCTGCAGTACAGGGGGCACTTTACTTTGGTTAAGTGAACATAGACATTCTGTAACAGTATACTTTACTGTTATGTTACTGATGGTGTAAGTGGGAAAAACCTCTTTCACATACATCTAACTTGCAGGCCTTGACTTTATATATGCATAATCGGTGACTGTTTTGAAAGGCTACTCTGAGAGAGGGTTCAGAGTAGCCTTTTAGGACATTTGTAAAATAAATGTGTTTGGCTGTTTTGAAATTCCATTACTTGCTTTTTTTTATTTCACTGTAGTAATCTGAGAATTATCTACTAAAGGGCAATGACATGTAATAGTAGTCATTGCATACAGTATAAATCACTATCTTCCTGTACCATTATCTCACAAAGCAACATCGATTTGTGTTAGAACACAAAGCAAGGTGTGAGCAAATACATGATACAATGACTTTTTTGATATGGTAAATAAGTTGCGCTTGATCTAAATAAATGTGGATTCCAAAGTGGAAAATATCATGAATAACACACAAACATCTATACAAATAACCAAATATTCTATCCTAATGTGTGATCGATACGTGTATGATCAAACCCTCAATATGGACCAATCTCTTATTTCCTAGAGAGAGCCATAATCAGTGTGGAAATATCCAAAATTCTTATTTAGGCATGTGATACGTGAAACTTGTATTCACCCACCCCACATCAATATATATCACATGCCTAAATAAGAATTTTGGATATTTCCACACTGATTATGGCTCTCTCTTGGAACTAAGAGATTGGTCCATATTGAGGGTTTGATCATACACATATCGATCACACATTAGGATAGAATATTTGGTTATTTGTATAGATGTTTGTGTGTTATTCATGATATTTTCCACTTTAGAATCCACATTTATTTGGATCAAGCGCAACTTATTTACCATATCAGACATCTTTTTCGTACATAGTTGCTGCTGGTCCTATAATCTATTTAGAACTTATTACTAGCGCAGTGTACCTTGGAACCAATTCAATGACTTTTTTGGCTCACGTTGAGGACAAATGTACTAAGATGCACAAAATAAATGAAGTTGATTATCCTTCGTTACTAGAAAACTCAGTGCAGATCATTTTTTTCCCCACAGATGTTCAATTCAGTTTTGTGGCATATAATGTTCTTTAGTATTAATGGCATCTCCATCTAGCTTGTAATGGCAGCCATGAATGGAAATGAAAAAATGTGTGTCAACAAACATTGCATCTCGTTCAGGGTTTAAGCATGCACAGTAAAAAATAATTCCCTGCAATAAAAAATGCTTTGCTCTAACATTACAATTATAGCCTGCACAGTTTGGTAAATAGCTGAACAAGTATTCTTTGCACAGATTCAATTTGATTAGTTCATGTAACAACATTTACCTAATGAGAAGAAAACTCGTAGACTTGCAGTTTAGTGTGTTGTAATTATATTTGTAGATGTCAATTTGTTTATTATGCCTTCACATTCACCTGTTATTCAATGACATTTAAAATACCTGTGGCATAGTCTAAGAAGGGTAAATTAAATTAATAGACCAAAAACTCAAAGAAAACAACACATCAATATGGTTTCCAATATTATTTCCTTAAAGAGTATGTAAACCCTCATTTTCAAAGTGTGGGACTACAGTACATCGTACTATTACTCAGCATACAGTTTACTTTCACTAATATAGGAAGTTGAATACCCACTAAATACCTTACTTAATGCCTGCCCCCTTGAGTATGATGTGCTTCCTGACAACACTACACAAAGAAACAGATACATGCTAGTGTAGTTAGCTTGCTCTTCCTGTTTCATCTAATGAGACTTACAGTAGTCCTGTAGTCAGCCTGTGGCATCACCGGCTGACATGCCACCCCCCTGCCCAGACTGATCTTCGTTGGGAGTCTCAATCCACCTCCTCTTGGAGCTTGAGAGGAAGAGGTATAGCAGTCATGTTACCACAGAAAAATAGAGCTATTATTGATTTTGTTTTACAGGGCACAAATGTGGATACTTGCAGCTATGTTATTATGGCTTCATATGCTAAGAAGTAGAAGACATTAACTATAAAATTCTATATTAGTATATAAAACTGCTCAAAGGTAGCATACACATAAAAAAAACCTGAAGGGCAAAAGTTAAATAGTATACATACCTTTCCCTGAGTTCCACCCATGGCATTTAGGTGAGAGATGTATCATCCACCTTCCAGCAAGAGCTTCGAAAAGTACTCAAAATTTCACTGAAAATATGCTCCTAGCATTGTGCTGCAGTGTCCTCTCAAAATATTTGGAGTGCTCACCATTCCACAGAATCTGGTCAGCAGGAGTTTGACATCACCTCTGCACTATGGAAGAAGTAGGAACTTTTTTTCCTCCTACAGGTATTTTTGAAATGTTTATGCTGTTTTTGAGTGGGGATGGAGGGGGGCAGACCTTGCATTTGCTCTGCTCCTGCTATGTGCTTGGGAAGTAAGTTAGGTTGTTAATGTCCAGAACATTGGAGTTCCTGTTTGTCCCTCACTTAACTTCTTAAAAAATTAGCTTTGTCTACACCAGGGGTGCCCACAATTTTTGTGTTAAGATCTACTTTTCAAATGACGAGCTACATGAGATCTACCAATGGAAGAAAAACCTCATTCGCTCTCCTGGCTGTCTCTCCTTGCTCTCTCTCCTGGCTGTCTCTCCTTGCTCTCTCTCCTGGCTGTCTCTCCTTGCTCATCCTCCTGGCTGTCATTCCTCATTTTCTCTCCTGGCGGTCTCTCGTCGCTCTCTTGGCTGTCTCTCCTTGCTCTCTCTCCTGGCTGTCTCTCCTCTCTCTCCCCTGGCTGTCTCTCCTCTCTCTCTCCCCTGGCTGTCTCTCCTCTCTCTCTTCCCTGTTTGTCTCTCTTCTCTCTCTCCCCTGGCTGTCTCTCCTCTCTCGCCCCCTCCCTGTCTCTCCTCTCTCTCCCCCCC
>NW_017306535.1:1557818-1566183 GCF_000935625.1 Nanorana parkeri
CTCTCCTGGCTGTCTCTCCTTGCTCTCTCTCCTGGCTGTCTCTCCTTGCTCTCTCTCCTGGCTGTCTCTCCTTGCTCATCCTCCTGGCTGTCATTCCTCATTTTCTCTCCTGGCGGTCTCTCGTCGCTCTCTTGGCTGTCTCTCCTTGCTCTCTCTCCTGGCTGTCTCTCCTCTCTCTCCCCTGGCTGTCTCTCCTCTCTCTCTCCCCTGGCTGTCTCTCCTCTCTCTCTTCCCTGTTTGTCTCTCTTCTCTCTCTCCCCTGGCTGTCTCTCCTCTCTCTCTCCCCTGGCTGTCTCTCCTCTCTCTCTCCCCTGGCTGTCTCTCCTCTCTCTCCCCCCCTTACTGTCTATCCTCTCTCTCCCCCTGGCTGTCTCGCCTCTCTTCCCCCTGGCTGTCTTTCCTCTCTCTCCTGTCTGTCTCTCCCCGCTCTCTCTTGGCTATCTCTCCTTGCTTTTTCTCCTCTCTGTCGCTCCCCGATCTCTCTCTTGGCTCACCTTGCTGCATTTTGCAACAGGCTGTGTAAACGAATATTATTTGATGTAATACATAGCACTTCAACCACCAGTATCCACCAGAAAGGTGTCAGGGAGCTTGGCTCAGCAGATTCAGGCTAATAGGTAATCATGTGTGCACAGCGAAATAAATATACCAAAATGGAATAAAGAGGCCACCATTCACACCCTTCATGATCTACCAGCATCAGCTTTGAGAGCTACTGGTCTACACCATCTACTAAAATCACTGGTGCTTAATACTATAGTCCTCTTGTAAGCTGCATCCCATTAAGTTAATTGAGTTAATAAAGCTCCAAAACATTGGTTTATATCTATTCTTCAGAATAAAAGAGTGGGAAGAATCTTCTAGAGCGATGATGACTTCCAACAATTTGGTACCCAATGTGTAAAAGTAAAATGACTGAGTGTGTTCTGACTTTAATATAATAAGACCCTGGTGGTAAATAATGTGGTGTTACATTAGATTACATTCAACCTAAAAAGAATATATACTAAGATTGTTCATTTTTGTCTCTATTCACACAGAATGAATGTTCTCAGAAATGTTAAGGGTAGATGGCTCTGCAAATAGTTTAAATGTAGACCCCTATGTTTTCAGACAGAGGTGTTACTAGCATATATTTGCAGAAAATCTATGTGGAAACCCCACTGCCTCATTAAGGCCCCTCTGTATAATGTGGACCCTAATCTTACAAAGCTGGAATATACACAGAAAAATAGGTTAAAAGTATATCTGCAAGTAACTAATTCCTCCTTAGAGCAGAAGATACACACCAGGAGCTCAGCACAGCACGCAAGCCGCTTAAGACCTCCAGTGTGTCTCAGCAATCTATAACTATCTTTTAACCCCTTCATGACTGAGCTTGTTTTTGGTTTCTGTTCGTAAAAGTGCACATTTCCAGCACACCTAACAGCCAGTCAACAAATACATTGTCTGGCAAGTGTGTCAGAAATGTACACCATGCTTTAAAAAGTTAGTTATTGATTTTTGGTGTGCCCCTGCACCTTTAAGGAGGAATTAGTCACCTCCAGGGATACCTATTTATTGCTCTGTATGTCCCAGATTGGACGTTTTGTTAGATTATGGACCATACTATACAGAGGGGCCTTGATAGGGCAGTATGGGTTCCACATAGTTTTGCTCAAATATATGCTAGTAACACACTAGTAATGCATAGTGTTAAAACAGAGGTGTTAGTAGTAGATTTGTACAGTGCCACCGTTGGCTGTGCATTAGCATTACATCTGATAGAGGTACTAACCCCTCAACACTCTAACTAAAAGTAAAATAAAAGTGTTGGCTCCAGAAACTCTTTAAGGCGTAGTGATTGCAATTCTAAAATACTAGAATCCCTGTGGTACCATTGCCTTAAGTTAATCCTTTATTGCAAGGGTGGGCGGCCCTGACATTTATCAGCTGGTCTGTGTGACCTTTAAGGACTAGGGAGCTGATGAGCTGCTGGATGATCCATTGTGCTCAGACTGAGTATTCCATGCCATCACAGGCCTGTTACCTTAGAAATATTTTTCCATCCAGATCGTACAAAAAGCTGGTGAACTGACATCAGGGATTAGTCTACTGCTGTTTGTATGCTTGTTAGGGCCAAAAGAAGAAGGGAACCATTGGATCTGCTCAGAGCACAGCTGTATCACCATCAAATCCATAATAAAAGGGGCCAAAGAGTGGACTGTGCTTGGCTTTACAGCTCATGTATATTTCATTAATTATATTTCATTAATAATCCAAGACATGACTAGAAACCAAGAATTTACAAGATGTACAAGGAATTGCAGTGATATCTAGGGCTTTAAAAATCTGAGGACAAATATAAAATAGAAAAATGTGTATTATAGTAGTTGTCAGTGGGAAAATACTTACAAAATATAACTAACACCAACAGCAGGGGCTATTACAATTAGTACGTATGCAATTCATACAGTAGATAGAAGAATTTGTGCTTTGAGCACAAACTTGTTAAGTGAAAAATGTAACATATAATGCAGAGCTGCTGTTTCAGAAATAGACATGAGTAAATAACTTACTTTTGTTATCAAACATTAGATACAATATTGTTTGTCATTATGTTGTCCTGATTCATGTATCTACAGCACTATGTGATATAAAAAACAATAATTGCCTGGTTTTATTCTAAAGCATACTATAATGCTAGTCACACATGGCTTGTTTTCTCTTGTTCAGCCCACGGGCTGAACAAGAGAAAATCAGTTGATGCCTCCATTCGCATTGTTTACCATGGATGGGGCTGTCTACACTGTCGGCTATTGTACCAGCAGCCGTGGCACCATCGGCTGCCTGAATACACTGGTGCTACAGAACAGCGGCTGCATATAATAGGATAGGTGATATTTCGAATCAACTTTTGTTGGGTGGTGCTTGCTGGGCCACCTACAGTTCGCTTTGCGGCCAATTTAACAGGAATCAGCCAACATTCAAGCTATCTATATCCAGCTTATGGCAATCTAACCAGAAACCTCAAAGGCCTAATGAGGCAAGTGATGGCCCCTCAAATAGCTTGAATCTCTGATTGTGCACAGAATGATTATATAATTGTAGATCATGCAATTACATCATCATGCATCATAACAACTGCAATGAAAGCATTGCTAAGGCCAGTAAGTGTGGTTACTGACTACATGGTCTCAAGCTGGTGATGACACGTGTTTTTGGCACAGAACATTTAAAGGAAACATGCTGACAGAAATATGCAGGCTTCCATTCTTGTAAAATAATATAATTTTAGGTCCATGCTAATTTTCAAAGCCAGAGCATCCCCAGCTAAACTTGCTAAAATATGGAGACCTTGGCTAGAAGTGGTTTTTATGTTCATTATGCTTGCAACTGTAACTTTGACACTGTCTTATATTTACTGTGCCATACCATTTGTAACAAGAGGATGGGAAGTGCGCATGCTATATGGATAAATATATATCCTTTACCTTGCAACCTGTGTCTTGCTGTCTGTTAGTTGTGTAAGTGTATTAAGCGTGAAAAGCAAAAATAAATACCTTTTATACAAAAATATTTTCCTTCATTAGGCATTATGAATGCTGCTAAAGAAACAAATGATATAGCTTATATTGATCCAGTAAATAGGAAACATTGCATATGAAAATTGGCTGCATCTTAACAAATGAATTAACATAGTGCTATTTTTTTATTAGAAAATCAAGCTTCCTTTTGAAACAGAGGGTTAAGACTGAACCTTGTAATAAATATTTACTTGTAAATTAAAGACTTTTTGCAAATAACTATGGTAACTATGCAACTGTGTTGAGATAATTTATTTTGTAGTCTTTCATTGTTTTTAATTATGTAGTGCTGGGTTATGGTTTCATGTAAATGTTGATTAGCAATGCTCAACATCAAATGTGAATTATTTTTCATATTTTCTAGTTATTGTCAGCTAAATAATTTTGATGCTATATTACTAAATAATTTTTGTATCAGTTTATAAGCTGTAACTGCAATACAACTAGAAATAGTATTCAGAGTAGCAGTTTAAGCTACCTACCGTAAAGCAAAATAAGCACTTGTGTTAGCTGCTCAGCTTACCTCAGTTTAGTGTTATATTAAAGGAGAACTCTAGAACTCTGTGCAGATAAAAACATAATCCTTGAAGTGGGACTACCCCTGTACTGCAAGGGTTAAGTGCTCTTTTTGGTCTAGGGTTTAAAATAAAAAAAGATATTCTCACTTGAACCTCGGTCTCATCTGGCTGCTAGGCCGGTCCCCACAGCCTCTTCTCACCCAGGACCCCGGTGACCTAAGCCCCGCTGATGGCATCACATGTAATACACATGTAATACAAGTCAATGGGCTTGTATTATACATGAGGATGCCAAGTGACGTACTACAGCCGGAGCAGAAGGGGAGAGAGCTGAGCAGTCAATGCCACAGTACCAAGGTTTGGGTGAGCATATTTTATAGACCGAAATGAGCACCTAACCTTTGCAGTGTGAGGGTAGCCCCACTGCAAGGGTTAGGTTTTAACTACCTGGAGTTTTTCTTTAAGCTTCTGGAGTGCCTCACAAATTTGGAAGGTGCAGTGCACTAACATTGTTTTGAATACCATAAAAACAGGCTCCAAACTGTGCTGTGGTGGACTGTGAGGTTGAAAGAAAAGCTATCATGACCCTTGAAATTCAGTGATCTGAAGTAAGAGAGGTGACTGCAGGTCAAGCCCTGTGAAAAAATTAGACTGGACCTGGGACGTCGATTTATGTAACCCATCATTTTTAACAATGTTTGTAAGATAAAGTTACTTTTCATTCTTTTTTTATTTAATTCAGGTCAATTTTTATTAAAAAAAGCAAAAAAAAAGCATTGGACTTTTCATCATTTTTAATTGTCTGTGAGTATGTTTTTACTGACTAGCTCTTTATCAGGAGGCTTAACGAGTATCAAAATCCAAGAACAAAAAATGTTATATATTTTGGCTTATCAGTCCTTAGACCTGGTGGCTGCATTAGTTTTGTTTTTTCAGACTTTTCTCACATTTTGATCTTGCCTGTAACACACTTTATGTCTTAGATTGACCTATGTCTTAAATTGACCTACTGTGCAGTATCTATGGACAAGTAACATAGTCACCCAAGGCTGCTCTCCTGATTTGGACTAGAAACACCTCCTCCTCTCCTCATGTTCACTACATAGGGAGATGGGCCTTTCACAGTTTACATAATATATTTGCCCTGAAGCTTAAATAACTTGAAGGCTGGCCCACCCCTTCCCATCTTATACATTTATTATTGCTTCCTAAACAGTGTGGACATATGTCTAATTATAACACTTTATAAAACCCAAGATATACAAAATACATGCAAAAAATGCACATTGATGTTTGTTCATGTATACATTGCATAATGCATGCTTCATCACAGAAGGCTGTAGGCATACAACCTCAAAAGTGGCAAGCTTCTGCTGAGATCATACCTAAAATGTGGAATATTTCCTTGTTTCACTGTTCCTAATATGGTTTAGAATACTCTAATAATCTTTACATAATGTTATATATGTTTTCTAGATTTCTACTGATAACAAGGAAGCAAGTTGTAGATCTGATACCTGTACGAAGAAAAGTCTTCTTTTTGCATATGCCAGCTATAAACACAGATCTATTGTGTCTAAAGATAAATCCAGCCCTGGATAAAAACATATAAAATGTGTATTTTTACTTCATTACAAAGTGTGAATAAAACCTCAGAGTTCCATCATAGCTGTCTTGCTGGTGACTGTAGGTGGGAAATAAGACAACTGTGAGTCATGTTGGAAGGTGTGCAGCAATAATCAAATTTTAGCTTTTGTTAAAAGAATTACAGAGATAAATTTAGAATGTAGCCTTACATTGGAGTTTTAACGTTGCATATTGCAGGCATAATAACATTGAAGTCAAACAAATAGCATACAAATTAACTTCCTTGTGGCAAGATCACACTTGACAAAATTGAATTTGTGCTGGAGCAGGTTTACTAAAAATTGAGTGTTTTTTATGTCAGTCAGTATTGCCAGAGGGAGTGGAAGCTCAATACAAGAAAAACACCCATGTTTATATAGATAAACAAGAATTCAAGTAGTTTTTTTTTCATATTTTATGTATTGTTATTGATTAAAACATATTTTAGTTACATTTAACAAAGGTCCAGGCTAATATCACACACACCCCCACACCCACACACACACACACACACACACAACCTTGGCACTTGGATTGAATTGACAATATTGGCTATTTAATAATGTTTTTACGTAAGATTCATTCAACTTTCACCCAAGATTTATCCATTTTCAGATAATGTTATAATTAAATCTGTTAATGATTAATTTCTCGATTAATCGTTAATCTTTTTGATCACAAATTAAAATACTCACCTCACCGCCAGCTTCCGGGAGTCCAGTCGGAGATCCGGTGACATCACGGACATCGACGTCACCGGACTCCTCCCCCTTCCCCAAGTGGCTCCGTCGGCTAATGAAGGGAAGGGGGAGGAGTCCGGTGACGTCGATGTCCCCATGTGGCTCCGTCTGCTAACGAAGGGAAGGGGGGAGGAGTCCGGTGACGTCGATGTCACCAAGTGGCTCAGTCGGCTAACGAAGGGAAGGGGGGAGGAGTCCGGTAACGTTGGTGTCCCCAAGTGGCTCCGTCGGCTAACGAAGGGAAGGGGAGAGGAGTCCGGTGACGTTGATGTCCCCAAGTGGCTCTGACGGCTAACGAAGGGAAGGGGAGAGGAGTCCTCCCCCCTTCCCTTCGTTAGCCAATGGAGCCACTTGGGGCCAGGGCGTTTGCCCAAGAAACTTTCTGCACGAGCGCCAGCCAAGGCATTGGCCTATACACATACAGCACAACAATGAAGTAATAAAATGAACTAGGATCACACTAATCCAGCACGTTATTATTCTGAGTTGCCCTACTCAAGCGGCGGCCATATTGAGTGGTGCACATGAGATTAATAACGTGCTGGATTAGTGTGATCCTAGTTCATTGTATTCATTGCTGTGCTGTATGTGTATAGGTCAATGTATTTGGATCTATATGTGCGTTATAATTAATCGAAATTAATCAATTATATTTTTTTTTTCGATTAATCGAACACGAAAAGTTTAATCAGTAACAGCCCTAAATTAAATGTTATTGATCAATAGACCCTAAGCCCTGTTCACACCGAGCGCATTCCAGGAGCAGAGCAGAGTAGTTACAGACCGGAACAAAACTGCGTCCAATGTATTCCAATAGTATTTTGGGCTCAAGTTCACACAGCAGCGTTCAGTTCCAGAGCATGTAAAAAAACTGCAGCAAGCCCTATTTTACCTGCTCTGGAATGCTCTGGGATGCATGCAAATACATCAAAAATGCATGCAAACACACTGGAACGCACTGAAAAGCCCATTCTAAACTTTAAACATGTTTTTTTTACCCGGAACGCATAAAAAATGCGGCAAAAACGCGGCACAACCCACAGCACTGCGTGTGCAGAAACTCATGCAGATCTGGTCTGCATTTGGTGTGAACAAGCCCTAAGGCATCCATTCAACTTCTTCTTTTCTTACATTTTAATTTACAATCACCTCCTCTTTTTAATTTTGGTACATGATCAGTTACAGTGTATTTTAAAAGGGTTATGCTCTGGGAGGGTTCAATGAATTGCATAGCAAATGGAAATTCTGTCTGATTATTCTTAATGGAATAATTGTGTTTCACTATTCTCTCTTTTAAATGTTGTGTTATTCCTCCAATGTAGAAAAGTCAATAAGAACATTTAATTATGTAGACAACATACAGTAACTGCTGAAGCAGGAGCAAAAAAAAATTATTGAGTAAGTCTGTTTTCCTAGGACCCAGAAATGTGGTGTATTCTTGATTGCCATTAGGTAATCAAGGTTGGGTTAGGTTAGGTTAGGCCATAGCTCTCACTAATCTGTCTCTGCTAGTTTTGCCTTTATGATAGGGGGTGAAGTGGGTAAATAGAATTCTTAGAAATAGAATTAGAAATAGAATTTAATTTGTATTCATTTAACTTTATTGCTTCCACAAAGTTTGTAACAGTCACCCAATGTGATAGTTTTGGGCAGGTGTCAAGTGGTCTAATGTCTTCCCTGCCCTCTCCTCCAACTCATGGAGCATAGGCTATGCTCAATCCATGGTTTACCCAGCTTTGAAGCCAGGATTTTGAGAGCTGTGAGCCTGAATGTAGTCAGAGCTGTGCTCTTCTGGGTTCACACTCTGAAGATAACATCAGGGAATGTATTTTCTTTAATGTACCAAATTGGCAGGTTTTCTATCGTCCTGGGCTCACAGGAAGAGGAGGAGAACCAGGGAGCAGGTTCTGCAGGG
>NW_017306535.1:1566355-1571518 GCF_000935625.1 Nanorana parkeri
CACAGGAAGAGAGAGGAAACCGTGGGGAGGTGTGGGGGGGGGGGGGGGGGGGGATGGGGTGGCACACATTTTCTCTTGTAAAAGTGATTAGGTGGCTTTAAAGAAACCCAGATCACAATTATATCACTATCACAGCACAGAGCCTGTTGATAAAATCTAAAACAATCACATGGCTGCTATTGCAGCCATAAACCTGTTTTAATCTGCTCATGCCATGCTGTTTGGTACATGTCATCAGCAGTGAAAGGGTTAAAGCAAAAAAGTCAGCATCAAAGCCAGGCAATTAGCCTTTTTTAGAAGGAGAGAGCAGCTTCCATTTTCCTCTTGTGAAAGGTTTCCTTTAATTACCCTTTCACTGCCACTGACGTAAGTACTACGTCCATGGCAGCATGCCCCTATAAACTGACTCCCGGAAGTCAGTTTATTTACATTCAACCAACTCCTGGATATGTGCTGGAAGTGCCTCAGGTGGCTGTAAAGCTGTATGATCACTTCCAGCAGCCCTGCAAGATGCCACCCACCATCCCCTGCCATGTATTCCAGGCTTAGCTGCCCCTCCTGTGGGCCTGGTGTAGCAGGCCCACAGGAGGCAGGTGTCATCTCCTGCAAGGGAAGGAGATCAGTGACCATTCATTTGTTGATCTCTCCTCAATTCAAAGAACCCAGAAGCAAGGAGGATTGCATCACATCTGGGTTTAGAGCTGCAGTTCCCCAACTGCTGTGGCCAGGGATGAAGCTGATTAAGCACCATTTTATTTTATTGGGTCTTTTTACATTTTTTTTATCATTTTGGGAGCTTTAAGCAATTGTCAGGCCTAGAATGTGCATTTACTATGTGTGCAAAAAACAAATAAACTGCTCTGGCTTGAAAGGGTTAATATGATAATTGATATATGATAATTGATATTATGATAAATCATTTGTGAAATAAGAAAAAAATATTGCTTTTTTTGTGTTAATTTTTATGTCATATTATTGTTTTCATAATTGTTCTTATATAAATTAGCACATTGCTCATGAAGCTATCAAATATCTTCAGTAGAGTAGCTTAGATTTAATGTATTTCTTTACAATGTTTTCTTTGTTCAAAGCCATATTTTTGCAAGATATTTCTGGGTGGTACCAACAAAATAACCTTTTGTAGACAAAGGCTAGTAAAACAAACCAGACAAAACCTTGAACTCCATCTACATAGCCCAAGAACAATGATTAGGCCTTTTGACATCCACCAGATCTGCTGCCAGCTTCTAATAAAATACTTTCCTTGGCAAACACAGTTTTCTATAACAATAGATAGGACTTCTACAAATTCAGATTGTTAACTTCTAACTTCTTAAGTGACCCTGCGTGCACGAACAAAAGCTATAAAACCCTATAAATGGTGTCTATCTCTTTTCTGAAGCAAGGTGTACCAAATAATGTAACATAAACATGAATCAACTGCTAAGCTTTAAAAAGTAAAAGAGAAAACCTTTAAAACTGCTTAACATCTTACAGATAAAGTCATGATCCTTCCTACTTCCAAAAAAAACCACTGCCATAAAAATGGCTTAAAATATGATATCATATAGTAGTTGTAAATAACTATCTTAAAATATATTCAAAATTAAATCAAAGTGTATCTATAACACTGTCAGGTTTTCATTTCTAACATTCAACACCCAGTCATATACTGCCACTACAATAAGTATAGAAGGGTACCTGGCCAAACGGTGGCACTGTGTGAATCCAAAATCAAAGCAATAGTCAGCACCCCTTTTGTATTTAAAACAAAGGTGTTAGGTACATACATCTGCAAATACATGTGGAAACCATACTGCCTCTGTATAGTTTGATTCCTAATCCTAATCTAACAACACCCCTATACTGGGATAGATACAGCTCTAAATAAATTGAATGCAGGTATACCGGGAGGTAACTGATCCCTCCTTAAGTATACCCCTCAACAATCTCAGATTCTGTGGGACTGTCCTGGAATTTAGAAATCCTGGTGTCCCATAGTTCTGGGCGATGTCCTGCTTCTCAATGGGTGCTGGAAAGCTTTTGACTATCCTCTTACAGGTATTCTAGTGACACTGTGGGTTGATTGATGGGGCAGCAGCACCACCACTTTTTTATTGGCCAAACCAACCATTCTTTTCACTTTTCATTGGCTGACAGGTCTAACACCTGCTCGGCTCTCATTGGCTGTTAAGCAAATCAAAATGTGTAGCTGTCACTCACACAGCACTCACAGCCCTCCTGGCCACTCATTGGCCTTGAGTCCACCTGCTGTCAGTCCCGCCCCTTGTTTGCCCCCTGCCTCGTGTAGCTGATCGAGGCTGCACCTACACCTCACTGCAGCACATCCACTTCCACTGTGATTCAGTCACTGCAGAAAATACCAATCTCTTCACAATCATTGTCTGTCCCATGTTGAGGTGCTCCTATCAGTTTTTTTTCTCTATGCTCTAATAGGCAATTATGGCATACAGAGAGACCTGTACCATTGTTTTTTTTACCAATACAGCTTTTTACCTATGAATTTTTCTGTGCTGTACTTAACAAATATGCTGCTTGATACACTCAATATACAGTATACATTGGGGTCAATTCACAAAGCTCAGCGTTATGAGAGTAGAAGTTAAAGGAGAACTATGAGATGAGTGATTTCCACTCACCTCATAGTTCTAGCCGACCTGTGACAATGAGACTGTCACAGGTCGGCTCAGTAGATCTGGAGGTGAGCGAACACATACCAGGTTCCCTCACCTCTCGATCCTGTCACGGCTCTCTGCCGTGACAGGGGGAGGGGCTGGATTCCCCTCTCCCCGCTCCGATCTGCCAGCGCTGACTGGCGGAACGGACGGGGGAGGGGGCGGGTACAGCTGGCTCTGCCTCTAGATAGGCAGAGCAAGCTGTCACTCACGCAGCTGGGCGGATCCCGTCATCTACGTCGGGATCCGCTCCGGCTGCGGTGTCTCAGTATACCGCGAGCTGTAGCTCGCGGTATACTGAGCTTAGGGTAACAGGAGGACGCAAGTTTGTGTCCTCCTGTTACCCTAAGGAGAACTATGGGGAAAAACACTGACCCCATAGTTCTCCTTTAATTTATCTATCCTTATTTTACCACTCTTTATTTTACTGGCTGAAACATGCAATTCACAAAAGCTGGAATCGTGAATGCACACGCAGTTTAACGTTCCTTAAGCAAGTGTTATTTTAACATCACAGACTTTATTTTATCTATTACTGTGCTAAAATAACGTTTGGGTGTTATTTTAACACTTTTGCAGTGCATTTTGGTAGCAGAAGGGGTGGAGCAGATTCCTAAATGACTGTTACTTTCACTTTCCCCACACAAAAGTATTCCACATATAAGGAAGGAATATATTCCATATTCGTCACATGCATACTAATCTTAAATTTGGTAGAGAAGAAATCATAGAAATAACAATAACATTTGTTCTGAACGGAATGAATATATGAAACATTAGATTTATTTAGATCTACATCTGTTGACAATCAGACAGTGTAGAGTGGGCAAGCAATTCTCCTTACCACCTATAAAGCCTGTCTTGATATTAAATTTGTTGCATGGAACAATTCACTTGCTCTACAACCCCACGGAAGTGTGTCCAGGGACATTTGATTTTTCATGTCATGTAAGATTTGCCACTAACCTCTAACTGTAAAAAATCATCTACATTTGTAGAAGGATAAAAACTGTAGAAATGACAACTACATGCGGCCTTCTTCTTCTGCAAAGCATTAAGCCATGTGAAAATGAAGAAAAAAGATTCTATTTCTATATACCTCATGTCATCTCAGTGCAACAAGCATCAGATAACGCCTGAAATCGGTCATAACGCCACCCTGAAGGAGGGGATAAATCTACGTCTCAATAACGAGTGATAAAAGGACCTTTTCCTTTTGTGAATTGCATTTCAAGCTTATTTTATCACTCCAGTTCTTAAAATAACGTCTGAATAGTTAAAATGTAGATCGTAGGAGAGATTGTTTTCTACCTTGAGAAAGGGACCCTGCGTGGTTCCGAAACGTCGGTTTCTTTGATCTCTATGACACCTTTTGTCCAATAAAAGGACATGTTTGCTTTTGACTACTGAGTGCTGGTGATTCTTTGCCTTTCTCTGAATAGTTAAAATAACGTCTGAATAGTTAATTTACTACTTCTTAAAAATAAGAAGCGTTATTGAGTTTTGTGAATTAACAACCTTTACACAGCAACTATATAACCAGCGATATCAATGAAATAACGGCCAGAATGAAGAAAATAAGCTTTGTGAATTGACCCCATTGTGTTGTACATAACAAAGTTCTTAGTGTTGTACATTACATACCCCTGACCAAAGTGTCTATTGTTTCAACAGGTGATGGTTGCTAAGTACTTTCCAACTGTTTTAATGAAGTTCTTCTTTAAAGTATGCACAGACAAAGTGTTAGCTCTCTGTCCATATTCTGTTTTATTCTTTTAAATGATCCTTTAGGCTTAAGTGTGTCTGTTAATCTCTAACTTCTTGTGCAGTAGTTAAGGAATATTTTGTGCGTAGACGAACTGTGGTATATGTGAGCAGTGTGCACTGCAAGTATGTTTAGACTATACTTACCAATGTTTTTAGGTCATGCCCAATATCCAGGGCAATTTAGTAACCCCCACTTATCACCGCAGCACGTTCTGCATGCTGCACAATTTCTCTTTTCCAGGTTGTCCTTCTTTCTCAACCTCTGAAGTTGAGAGGTATGCTTATGGGCTCTTGCATATGGAAATATGATTTTACGCCGGCAATCAGTTTGATTTTGGATTCACAATGTGCCACCATTGGCCACTCACCCTTCAATACTGATTGTGGGTAACAGAGTAGGACAGGATGTTAAATGTTAGTTACTTTAGTTGTCAGTATAACAAGCACCCCCAAAATATTCATGCCACCAACTCTTGCGTATATACACACAGTGTTTAATTTATTTGCTGGCTGACTGGTGAATGTGCTGGAAATAGCAAACTAGGTGGGAGATGAGGAGCATAGGAGAAAGATACTGGAGACAGGAAGTGGACAGGATGAAAAAAGCTCAAAACTGTATTATTTTAACCACTTTAGGACTGCTGTATGTATATATATATAGATATATATAGATATATATATATATATAGATCTATATATA
>NW_017306535.1:1571666-1586364 GCF_000935625.1 Nanorana parkeri
ATATATATATATGTGAGATTATGGTTGCATCAATTTTACAGCTGGCTTCTGGCCTTTAAGTATATGTGATCCGGGTGCTGTAGTATTTTCATGTACTTTAATAATTTAGGTGTTTATTTATAAAAAAATGATAGAGTCATTCACCCTACAAATCTTTCTGGTTGCTGTGTGAAGAGACGCATTTTTTAATGAATACATGTAATTTTTTTTTTATGATGCCCCTTAAGCTGCAGTAAAAGACACACCATTTTCTTTTGCATTGTACGTCACCCATGGCAGTACCCAGCTACCCATGACCTTTTTTTAACAAAGCTTGCAATAAATTACAATATTTACCTCCCCAGACTTCAATGGGTTTTAGGTGCCTTGCTCAGTTCTCTCATCACTACTAGTGATGGGCCGAACACCTCCCTGTTCGGTTCGAATTTGAACTTTAGAACACAAAAAAAATTTGAATTTGAACTCAATGCAAGTCTATGGGGCTAGAACTTGGAAAATCATTTGTCCCCATTTCGAAGGCTTATATGCACTTTATTGACCAAAAAAGGGTATGGGGATTCGGGTACTGCCCTGGAGGACATGTATCAATGAAAAAACACTTTTAAAAAATGCAGTTTTTAAATGAGCAGTGATTTTAACATCACTTAAAGTGAACAATAAAAAAGAAAATTCATTTAAATATCGTGCCTGGGGGGTCCCCTTCAACTGCCTCTAAAGTGGCAAATCTGTACGATGTATAGTACCTGCTGCAGCAAATATGACATTTTTAAAGAAAATAATGACAATTAAAAACAAAACAAAAAAACCGTGTGGTTCCCCCTCCCAAACAATACCAGACCCTTTAGGTCTGGTAGGAATGTTAGGAGGGACGCCATTAAAAAAAAGTGCATGGTGTTCCCCCTTAAAGTCATACCAGGCCTGGTATGAATTTTAAGGAGGAACCCCCCCCAAAAAAACAAATGGGGGGAAAAGTGGTGTCCCCCCTAAAATTTCCAACCAGACCCTTGATCCGAGCACAGGCCTGGCAGGGCAGGGAAGGGGGGGGGATAAGCTAGCAGGGCCTCTTCCCCACAAGCCCTGGGGCGTTGGTTGTGGGGGTGTGGGCATGGGGCTTATTTACATCAGATATGCCCCCTTGTGAATGAGTAAGGGGTACTTATTCACTAAAGGGTTAAATCAAATTTGTAAAAAGAAGAGGCTGAACTTTTGGAAAAATAATTTATTTGGAAAAAAAACAAAAGACAAGTTTTTGACAAGTCTTTTATTTAAAAAAATTAATCCACCGATGCGATCCGACGTCAATCACGACGTCCAGCATTGTCCACGACGGCGACGACTCGACTACATATAAAATAAGACAAGAAGAAATAAATAGAAATAATAATTTTTAAAAAATTATGCCCGCCGACCCATCTGTTTGCGAAGCACTCCCGAAGCAGAATGGCATTTTGACAGATGCCTGCAACATATAAACAACTGACAGCTAGCTCCGCCCAACTGTTTACAGTTGTACAGGATCTGACAGGTGAGCCATGATTGGTCACGATTGGTCATGATTTAGTCATCACTAAAGTCATCAGCAATCATAGCTCTTACAGAGTACTGTGCCCTGATTAGGGAAAGTCTTGCTCCTGACCTGTGGTCAGGTGCAAAGCTTTAGCCAATCAGAGCTCACAAGGCACTGTGCACCGAACACACAAACTGCACGACTCGAACATCGAGCCCATCCCTAATCACTACTGCCAGTCAGAGCAGGCCATGAGCTTGTGCCCTGTTTAGCATAATTTGGTTTAGGCCAGTCACTCAAGTTTTGGTCAACATTTTAATTGAACATAACAAGCAAACCAATGATTACATTTTCACTCTTCAAACTTACTACCATAATACCAATTATAGAGGCATTTGCTTTGTATTTCTGCAACTGTTCAATTAATTTACAGTCCTCTTATAAGAAACTCTGAGGGAGTTTCTCGTAATGCTTTAATGGAGATAGCATCAATAATGTAATGTTTATTTCCCAGAAAAACAAGTAATATGTTCACAAAACATTTTTAAAATGACACACATAATTCTTTTATGTGTACCTTGAGAATCATTCCAACAAAAAGCAGTGAATAATTCCTTCTCTCAGAGTCCTCTGAGTAATGAAGGAACATTGTTATAAACAGAAGTGTATTCTGCAGCATATATAGAAAGTTATATATGAACACTAAAAGCATCATTGTAATGCTGTCTCACTCTTGACAAATCCCATGCATAAATTATAAATGCATATTACTCTACCTGCTTTGTGAAAAATTACAACTTCAATGGTTTATTTTACTTACAATTGAATACAGATATATAGACAGTTACATATCGTAAATAAGCACTTGTTCTGCTACTAATACCAAATTCAAGTACAAAACAATGAGGGTGACTGGCCTTACAAACAGTGTTTAATGTCTCTTCCTTTTCTTGTAGCTTGAATGGTCTCTTTATCACTGACATGCAGGGTTCCTAAGATTACCCTTATACACATCTAGGCTGCCAGATACACTGAAAACAGAAGAGGAAGAATGACAAGAAAATGCAACAAAAGCACCACTGGGGACCTTATCCAGATTACCTGAACACTGTTCAACACTGTGTATTTGCACTTACTCAGGGGCTGATGTTTGCATGGCATCACCACCACCAGATGGAGCTGAGGAGCATAGGAAAATACTAGTAGTGGTAGTGCTGTACGAAAACCATTTGCCCAGCTATATGCTAGGCATAAGATTTATAGATCAGCCCCTTAGTGTACATACCTCCAGAATGGAAATAAGAGAATAGATTCACCAGATTTGAGCTTTGAACCATTGCAGGTTCATTTAAATGTGGCATCTAAAGAGCTTTCCCATGTTGCTTTGCTAGTCTCTTAGGATCTCTTGTGCCCTAACCAATAAGCAGTTAAGAGGGGTTACATCCTTAGACACAACCCTGATGTAAAAGCATTGGACCATGCTGGTTATTTTCTGCGTACACACGGATTTGCACACATCTCAGTGCCATCACATTGTTTCTATTCCTCATCTTTATTAGACCTTACTACATCAGCATGGCTGTTCAGATGTGAACATACTCTAACATGGAAGTAAACATGCTACACTCCCTGGCATTGTACAAAAGACATATAACTGCTGACATGTCAAGCAGCTGTTATGCAGAATTCTTATATCTCAGGTCCCAAATGTCTCAAAGGTTCAGTGATGATTATACGTCACAGCAACAGTGCCATGAAATAGGACCAAATACACTGCCACTGATAATCACGTTAAGCAGACAATTGCCTGTTTGTTCTGTGTTAAACCTCTCCTCATCACCAATAGCAACACAACTAATTGTTACTTGACTTCTTTCTGGTTACTGGTAAAAACACAACCATGCTGTATTACATAAATTGGAGGATAACAGGGAAACATAATAACACTAGCTACTGTTCTACATATTGAGAATGAGGTTGAACCCCTGGTTTAGCATGCACAGCAAAAATAATCATAATAATATTTGATCAAGTGAATCTATGATGCACAAATGGTAAATGCACCTGAATATTTTCATTCAGATCCATTAACTCTGTTGAGAATCACAAAATAAGTAATTTTAAATAATACGTCTGTCTTTTGGTTCACCTTTATGGATGTGTCTTTTTACAGTCTGAATAATTATGTAACAACAGCACCCGCACGTTAAAAGCACAACTTCTAAAACAATAAAAAATAATTGCCCAAGGACTTGTTAAAGCAGACCTTTCAGGAAAATGCAAGGACTTAATGTTCTATGCATGGAAACCAACTAAAAAGTGCTCATGCCATGGCAGCTAGTCCCTTCCAAATCTACCTGCCCCTGTGCTTTAGGTGTTGTAGTGCCGAGAGTTTGTTCACACATATTTATAGTTATTGTGCCCCTCATTCATCTACTGCCCAAGTTGAAAATCATTATTTACAATGTATAGATAGATGACCTTGTTATTGTCTGGCCTTCTTTGTGTGATTCTATGGCTAGGCAGTTTACTGAGTTAAAGGGAACTGGCACAAGACAGTTGACTTAGCATGGATGTTCTGGTTTTAGAATGGTTTGTGTCTCTTTTTTTAATTGCTGTCTAGTTGTTCTCAAAGGACATTTTGATGCATTTCCCTAAAAATAAGACATTTTTTATAATGTTTTACACAGTACATCTGTTATTTTTGTGAAGGCTGTTCATGTGGAAAAGCAGAAAATGTTCTTATGCACATTGAATTTCATTCTTTCCATAACTTATTGTCATTTGTACACAGTCAGTGACAAATGAAAGCAGAATGCAATGCAGGTAAAAGAACTGTACAGATTATGACATGTATCGGAGAGTGCTGACATCTACTTATCATTGAATTGGTGAGTAAATATGCTGTAATTTAAGAACATTCAATTGTGCTTTCCATAATGCATCAACGAGCTTCTAATTACAGCTTTTAGTACTGAAAGCTTTGTGCTATTTTTTTGACCGTTAAAGCACTGCACAAAATGTTTTCATTTTTCAAATATTTTATACGGTATACTAAAACTAATTCTAACACTTATTTTTTTTTTATCTTTCTTATCTCACAAACCTAGTGATGAGCTATTTTAATGCCGATGTTATCTGTTTTTAACTTTATTGCTTTTTGAACTTTGGTTATTGCTCTTTCGCAGGATGTGCAATCTTTTGATCCATTAATATCAAATAATACATGCAAGTAATATGAATGGGTCCTCTAACCTGTGTTTTAAAGATATTATCCACAATATCAGACAGTTGGCTAGAGAAGATTTCACATTTTGTTCTAGGACTTTGCACAGAATCTGGAGAAAGTAAATTATATGAAGCACAAAGCACAACCGCAAACCCATTGCAAGACGGCTAAAAACAGACATACTCTGTAACTTTCTTTGAAGTTAGATTTAGCAAAGTGTTAGTTTCTGCTTGGTAGAATTTTGCACTATGACTTCTGTGTACCATGAATCCAGTGCAGAAATGTCACAGCAAGCTTTATTTTAAAGAAGGTAAACAAACAAAAACAAAAAAGCAATTATAATACAAAGTAATAGACAAGGGACAAATATAAATGATATGCATTGCTCTTTATTGACAAAAAAAGCAAAATTTATTATGGAATATATGATTGTAAAAGTAATGCAAACCCCGCTGCTGAATTGTGTGGGATGGAAGGAGTGGTTGCTGTAGGTCACATGCTCTACCTCTAAAAACCTCTAAAATTGGTGATAGAGTTATTTTCAAGTTAATCAACCTATACTGACACTGTTAACTTTGGTTTGGATATCTACACACCTCTGGTAATTAAAATAAGTTATTAAAAAAGGCACAAAGTGGTGTGTAGATATCCAAACCAAAGTTAGCAGTGTCAGTATAGGTTGGTTAACTTGAAAATAACTATCACCAATTTGTCTACCTAAATAAGTTTTACATTGTCATTGTTATTGTCTTTTCAGACACCATTTTAAAAAATAACATACTCAGATTGTTTTTTTAAGTTGACAAATACAAAAAGTAAAAACAATGTAAATGTTTAAAAATATTGTGATACTGTAATTGTATCTGACAAGGCACACATGTATGCTGCTATCTTCAGGCATCTGTAGACTAGAGAGGTAAAATCTGAACCCTGCATGTGATCAACATAAATGGTTGGTATGGTGATCAGAGGATCAGAAACCATGCTGGCTGGTTCCTTATTGCTAGGGGAAGACCCAGAAGTGTAAAAGACATTGGGGTTTGAGAACTAGGATAACACACAGTTGTGCACTCCTTATTCTCAACTGGAGTGCTTGTTCACAGCATAAAAACTTTAGTTACGGACATGTTGCCCTCCTACCTGGCTTTCTGGGTAATGCTCAATAAAGATACTCACACATCGAGTGAATTCAGTAGCGTCCTGTAGTGTTACAGTAATAGACAGCCAGTTCCTCTGAAGAAATACCACAGTGCATGCACATTTTTGATTGATTGACCTGAAGCCTCCTTGGATGTTTGATGTCAAGAGGCTGGGGGCAGCTAAGGGGCTATGTAATTCTCACCTAGGGAAAAAATTCAGGAGTGGGTGGCTGAATAAAAAAAAAAAATTGTAACAAACTGATTCCCAACCACCAGTGACTGGAGCTATACTTGGCTGCAGAGATAACCCCAGTGAGGGAATACACAGCAGCATGTATGCTGAGCTGGAAATGGCATCTTTAAATTAACGTAATGTTCCAAAATAGCTTGTAAATATGGTTTTTTAAAAGGCAACCTGAACATTGCATCCACCAGGCTACCTGCAACTTGTAGGGTTTATTGAATGCTACAAGCAGTGGTCTCATTGCTTGATCATTTTATTGAATGCAATGCAAGGCATTTGAATGCTCAGCCAAACATCCCAAGTCCAGAACAATGTTCTGCAGAGTTCAGGTGGCCTCTTAAATGGCCCACCACACAAGACCTTGAGCCTGTGCTTTGCTCATGCAGAATAAAACAACAACATATCCACTTCAATGCCAGCCCCTGCGAAAGCACTGCTTCATACCAATTGGCTGCTTCGACACCCAGTGCTGTCACATGGGAACTGAGGACATGGTCCTTAGGGCTGTATATGCTCCAAGTCACAACTTGGAGTTTACACAAGACTTCTGCTCTTCACTTTCACAGGTTAACAAAGTGACAGGGTAGTGATAGAAACAAAATATAAGCAGCTGCTGGTGCTGGCCTTAAAGAAAACTGGTTACTTTGTTCTACCTGGGTAAAGATTAGGTCCACTTTTCAGAAAATCATGCAGCAAAAACATGTTAAAATTAAAAAAGAGGTTAAAATGATGTTTATTTTGTGTTTAGAAATTATAGAAAAAAAGGGAAAGAATTGTTTTGAAAATCTTGTTTCAGACCCATGAAGATATTTTTTGTTATATTAAAAGGTTACAAAAATAACGCTGACAATTTGTTAATTAAAAAAAAAATAATAACGAAAAACTAGGCTTCTGCAATACTTCACCCTGTATAAAGCTGCCCTCCTAAAATATACTGTATTTTTCCGTGTATAAGACTATACTTTTTCTTAAAAATATTTACCGAAAAATAGAGGGGCGTCTTATACACGGGGGGCCAAGAGGAGAACCGCGGTTGCGAAACTGCCGATACCTCTGCAAACTAGCCTCACGAGTGAAACTTCCGATTGCAGAGACAAGCTAACAGGTTTCCTCCAATCATGAGCCTTATGTACCTGACGTCAACTGATGCTGCGGAGAGCATGTAGCCAGTGCCCAGATGCAACAGGCAGCCCATAAAAATGTCAGAAAACAAAAAAAATACCGGTACCAGTAAGCAGCTGTCTTACTCTGCAAAAACTAAACTGGATGTAATCAGTTATGCAAAAGAGCATGGAAAATATTGATTTCTGAATTTTGGGTAAGAAACGTGGGGGGCGTCCTATACATAGGGGTGTCTTATAGACGGAAAAATACGGTAATTCCTTCCTCCGTGCTGCCAAACACTCTCATTAACACACTCTCATCCAGACTTCGTCAACTCTTTTCTACTTTTAACTCTCTACTGCCCACTAACTCACTCACTGCCCAGGGCATTGTCGCTCATTTAAAAAACAAAATAGATACAATTCAGGATCAGATCGCCACTGTGCAGTCACCTTCCCCTATTCATGTTTCACACCCTCCATCACACTTGTTACATCAAATTTCGCAACTCACCCCCTCAGTGTCCCTGTGTGTCACATATCTACTAACTGACATATCAGTCTGGATGTCGGAACACTTCTTAAAACTCAACCTTTCAAAAACTCAGCTCATGATATTTCCTCCTGCCGTGCACCTTCCCCCAACTTTTCCCTTGAGATTGTTAACACAACTACCCAGCCCTCCCTCCATGCCAAGGTCCTAGGTGTCATCCTTGATTCAGACCTCACCTTTCTTCCCCACATCCAATCACTATCAAAATTCTGCTGCCTTCACCTTCGTAACATCTCCAAAATACGCCCCTTCCTCACCAATGAAACCGCAAAATTACTCATCCACTCGCTTGTTATCTCTCGTCTTGACTATTGCAACTCTCTCCTCATTGGCCTACCTCTACACAGGCTATGCCCCCTTCAGTCTATCATGAATGCAGCTGCTAGACTCATTCACCTAACCAACCGCTCAGTGTCTGCAGCCCCCCTCTGTCAATCCCTACACTGGCTTCCAATAGCCCAAAGGATAAAATTCAGAATATTAACAATCACTTACAAAGCCATCCACAACTCTGCCCCTGGCAATTATCACCCTAACCGTCCCCTACGCTCTTCACAAGACCTCCTGCTTTCCAGCTCCCTCATCAACTCCTCCCATGCTCGCCTCCAGGACTTCACTAGAGTCTCTCCCATCCTATGGAACTCTCTACCCCAACCTGTCCGTCTATCTCCCACACTGACTGCCTTTAGGCAATCCCTTAAGACTCATCTCTTTAGGGAAGCTTATCCCACCTAACCACTGAACTATCACTTTCTCAAACAATCATCCCCACACAGCTACCTCCGCATGTATCACTTGCCCCTCCCTGTTAGATTGTAAGCCCTCATGGGCAGGGCCCTCTTTCCCATCTTGTCTTGAATTGCATTGTGATTGTAATGTCTTCCTTATATTGTAAAGCAATGCACAAAATGTTGCGCTATATAAATCTTATATAATAATAATAATAATAGTATGAATTAATAGTATCAATTAATATGTATCTGTAAGATGATTAAATATTACCGAAGGGCAACATATGCTGTGAAATTTGTAAATTTTCTGCATTTTATAATAAATGGAAGATTTTTGGGTAATAGGATTCTAGGGAATACCTCTGGAATTTTTGCCAACAGTAAGTTTAGCAGTACAACTCAATTCTAAGCAGCAGCTGCAAACGTCCATCACACTTAAAGAATGAAACCAGAAAATAAATGGCAGCTTGTCTTACCTAGCTACAAAGTATAGCACAAAGATTTAACAAAGTATAGTGAGGTATTGTTATGACACCCAGTTACAATAAATTGTCAGCTTCTCTTCCAGGCATGATAATATTGCAAACAGAGCTTAGTACATTTTTCATAGACAATAGTAAAGTATTTTGTATCCGCCTCAAAATTGCAATAGATTTTCAGCTTCCCTGTCAAGTATAAAACCACAATGGGTCTCTAACCTACTTGCCTAACTAGGGCCATATTACCCTCTCTAATCTCTTCCCACCCCACTAAACACATACTTGGCAGATTGCGCTTGTGTTCTAGAGGTATCTAGAGGTGTCTAGAGGTGTCCATGCATTTCCTCCCTGCTGATTGACTGCTGCAGGAGTCAGGCAACAAAACAACAATATAACATAGTGTACTGGCTTTTTAACGTTCATTTAGTCCATTTATTACATAAAAAACACACACAAGTATAAAATGTTCAGCATACAACAGTTAAAAGTGTTGCTAGGCAGAAAACAGGAACTGAACGGGCATAATTCCACGGTATTGTAGGGAAACAAAAATTGGAGACGGAAGCGCCACTACCTAGCGCAATAAATGTGGTAGAGTGGGGTGTAAGTGTTGTACTCTCCTGAGGCTGGGTGAGTATTCGCTTGTAATCGTCGGGTTGCAGTGAAGCGGATAGGGTGGAGTGGTGGTGGTAGTGGTCCCTCTTTTTCAGGGTGGCGTGGCATTTCAACCCAGTAGGCAGATGGGGATACAAACGCGAGGGGGTGAGGTATGCAATGGTGGGTGAAGAAGGGGTGGGCTTCTGTAACTCACCGTGGGGATAGTGGAGTGCGGCTCTCAGCGATGACGGTGCGGCCCGTGTGGTGCCTGGGCGGTGATCCGTGGCAGCTACAGTGAATGTTACATTCACTGCTTTTTAAAACACCCCAAATGTGCTAGTTGTATTTGTTTTTTTACTCTTCTTGATAACTATTTGTGTTGTGTTGCTTTATCTTTTGTTATTTTTTTCTGAAAAAAAACCCACAAAAATATTAAAGTAGTATTAAACTCTCAAACTTATTTTTCAATAATGAATCCAGATCAAACAAATGTACATTATCCAGCAAAGTATTTCTTATTTTTGCTCATGCACTTCACAGTCATCGTGTTTCCAAACACCTCCCTCCAACTCTCTCAGCATGGCTTAACTGAACATACTGGCTAGTACAAGATTACAAGGGACAACATAGTATCCAGCAGCTGTCCATCTACTAGCTTGAAGAGGGAGGGAGGGAGGAGGAGTGGGAAGCAGACAGCAGGGTAGCGTTTTGCCTTGCTGTGTATGTGTTTGTAGAGACACACACACAGCTTATTATCACACACAAGGGTGGCTCCATAGGACCCTGCAAGGGAAAGGAGCCACCCTAAAACAGTATATCTGGGCCAGTGCTCAGGGGGCCAGCCGATTCTGCTGGAAACGAAGACTTTTAAACATCAGGACCATCCATTTTAAGTGATTTAACCAGCATTTGAAAAAGCTTAAAAACCTTTTGACTTTAATATCACTTTCAATAATTAGGCTAATGAGAAGCCAGGAATTTATTGCTGGAATGTTTTGCTGAAATTTCAGGAAAGTTGAAACTCTCTATTTGGTGCATGCCTATGACGCATCATTTGTATCTGACTACAAATTATTCGAATAGCAGTACCATGGATAAATCAGCATCCTCCAGGGGCAAAGTGGCCTGATCCACTGTAAACTCTAATTTGCTTGGATTGGTTTACTCATCCCTACTGCCTTCTACTTTAAATAGACGTTGCTCTAATGAACTTTTTCTCTGCGCCTTTTTATTTAACCTCTAATTACATTTGCATAAATACCACAGTCCCATTATTTTTTCTCATACAACTTCTAAAACATAGCACTAATTGCATTAAAGATAATCCATGATATTGAATTTAATGTGAAAATGTTGATGTTTTAATAGGTTTAAAATGTTTGCTTGTAATTATAATCCAAGTATATCCTAGTTTTCTGTCATAAGACATTCATGCAAATGGTGTTAGAACCTAAGATACATGTACTTATTGTTCAGCTTCACCAGACAGTCAAATGCATCACATTTTCAAAACCAAATGTCTTCTGACATTCAATTTAGGACCAAAAATAGCTTGTAGTGTAACTATTTAAAAGTAATAGCAATGAGGCAGCAGGGTAGTCAGCTTGATCCAATGGATTTTCAGAGCTGTTTGAAGTGAATGAAAGCTAGAAAAGTAGGAGACAAGCTGGGTGAATATTGGATATTTTGCTTTGCAAGGTTGTTAGGCTAAGAACACAAGACCTGGTTTCAGCAAAAACTGTTTCTACATACAAGGACACATTTATAAGGACATTGTTCTGGGATCTATTCTGCTAAACATTAACACATGAGAAGCAGAGGTTAAATCCAAACTCTGGGAACAAGTCTAATTTACACACTGCACTGGATGTATAAATTATCATCAAAAACTTGTATGTTATGTGATAAGAGCCACTGCAAAGTATAAAAATCCTTCTTTACAGCATGCCATCTATTGCACACAACAAACTACACCCTTCTGATGAAGCCCCGATTGGGTAGAAATGCGTAAGTGAGTAGTGTGGTGGTTGCCTTTTACATCGGCTTATGGACATCTTGTTTATTCGAGTCTGCTACATACCTACAAGTGATTCCAATATGATATTATGATTCACATCTTGGACACCTGCTGACATTCTGACATCCTCCAGATCTGCTGAATGAATTGTCCGCACCTTCTATGCCAGGTGAGTATACGTATTCTCGAAGTTGATTTGTACGGCCGTACATCAAGTCTGGAGCTTGCTTGTAAGATTTTCCATTAAGATCTATACTCTCATTGACATGGGTGGTGTCAGATGTTACATATTATCCAGGGCTTACCAGCCATTCATTCAGTATTTCACACTCAGGGAGATGTGATATGGACTAGATCTTGACCTTTTGGATGTATCGGATATCGGAAGTCTCCTTGGTTTGTGTATTTTCTATACACTGATTTCCTTTGGTCATTTCCACTACCTAGGACATTTTGGATCGTTTACAGAGAATTAGAAACTAGGAATCTGTGGATATTACCCTTCAATACACACTGTTTGATCTTTAGTGGATTTGGACATCCTTGGTGTCCTAACTTACAATATATATCCTATCTACGGATAGCCGAGTGTTTTGATTTCTATGTCTTTTAATATGCTGTTTCAGATGTTTTAATACATTATATTAATTTTTATATAGAAAATTATAGCTGCATTATTGGAATGGTGGTGGGATCTCCCTTAAAGGGGACATGTGGTCATTATTTTGCACACAACACTAGGCTTCTGGGCACTGAGGGGAGTAAGGGGTGTGACTCAAATGGTGAAGGGCTCTGGTTGCACCCCCCCCCCTCTTTACTACCTTTGAATTTATTTCAAATACAATATACAAGATGTTATGTGACTGGATTAGAGGATTATGGTGTGATATCATTTCCTCCAATAACAGAAAGCCTTGTATTCTTTGGAAAAAATACAAGGCATTTTGTTAATGGGCAAGTAGTGAGGAGGAGTGGGGATTGGATTGGAACACTTCCGTGAGCAAGTCACTTCCCTCACTCCATTCATTGCCCAGAAGCCCAGTGTTATGTTTAGGAGCTGGCATGCTGCAAAGTAAGAGTTTTATACATTGCAGCATCCCTCCACACAAAACAGGCAGGTTTTAATGACAATGTACACACCCAGTGTGGTGTGTAAATTACCATTTCTCCTGGAGTGTGGATTTAAAAACAGACAGAGGAACAAGAAGAGGATGGAAAAAATTATAAGCATCCAAGTTGTTTGAAAAAAAATATTTTGAATATTGCCACCTTTGCACATTAAGTTAGCCATAAACACAGATAAAGTATTGTTGTGATAGAACAATGTATTCAGTGTAAACAAAGACTACAGTATATCTGTTGTTCACATAAGCACAAACATGTGTAGCAACTTTATATGCTATAGTATTCTTTAACAAAAGTGGAGTTTTCCTTTAAGAACGGGTCAGTTTAGATACAAATTATAACATCTTTATTGTGGTGTGATATTGTCACACTACTGGTTTATGATACTGCATTGAGTTAAATAAAGAAGAAGATTGTTCTATGCATTAAAAGTCCTTTGTGCTGATTCTGTTTACATGGTGATAATAAGAAACCGCAAGGTAGTGAGTGGGGTGAACCACTGCACAGGGCATCTAGTTGCTGAAAGGTGTGTGGCCATCCCTCTTTTTCTTATTTCACTCATCCTGAAAGACACTGCTCATGTGTCTTGTGACTACTGGTGCTTTAGCCTAGGATGTAATGGAGATTTCTTTCTCCTGATTCATAAGAATCTGGATAGCTGCTGTCCTGCAAAACAAAAAATGATTTATGGGGCTACTACTTATTCAAAAGAAGGGATTTTATAGTTGTAAAACAACTGCTGAAGCAAAGGTCCTGGGGAGCAGGGTGAGCTGATTTGTTTCCAAAGCTGCAGTTAACAAAAAAAGGTGTATAGTTGTTCGTGTTTATCATTATACCTATATTTGGTTTAACAAAATTAATAATTGCAATCTGGTAATTCTATCTACCAATCAAAAACAGCATGGTATAAGTTAGTTTTCTGCATTGGAAGCAGTGCACTTTTTCAAAAGGCAGTGAAGCAGACAGCATCATTGATTTGTTTAAAATCCTTAATGCTGTGTTATCACAATGCCACATGCCATACAATTACATAGAGCTGGATTCCATTTGCCTAAAATTCCCTATATGAACATTAATGGTAGGAAACCCTATAATGCTGATTTGTACGGTCATTATTGCATTGTTCCTGGAAGTTGCTTGTTTGGTAAATACTTGTCTCCGATCCTGTAAATAAACTGGGGTAGCATCCCCCCATGGGAAATAAAGGCTGTGCAATCATGCAAACCAAGAAAGCCACATCAAATATTCCTATATAGGCCCAAGATATATGAATTGACCAATAATAGTTTAGAAAATCTATAAAGAAATTTCTTAATGCACTTACAGATGTGATCTAGACACATACCCCATACCGACCTAATACATTTTGATGGGAAAAAAAAATAATTTCAATCATATATTGCATATCTAAATATTCAGAGTATTACAGTGCAAGTAGTACAATATAATAAAATGTGAAAATGTTCAGCAAGGGTATGAATTCAGAAAACACAGTTAGGGTAGAAAAAATGTAAGTAAATGTAAAGTCTAATGACATTAAATGGTATTTCATTTAATTTCATTGAACTAAAGAGCTCATATACAATATAGTTACATAGTTACATAGTTACATAGTTACATAGTATTTGGGGTTGAATAAAGACATACGTCCATCAAGTCCAACCCATATAGGTCCACGCATCATCTCATTCTTAGGGATACTGGTATCCCTGGATATTACGGTCCCTCAAGAAATTGTCCAAACGTTTCTTGAACAAATCTACACTCTTGGCTGAAATCACTGCCGATGGCAGTGAGTTCCAGACCTTAACCGCTCTTACTGTAAAGAACCCTCTTCGCCCATTGTGCTGGAATTTTTTCTCCACCAACTTTAGGTGGTGGCCTCTAGTCTTTGTAATGGAGTTAATCTCAAACAGTTTGTTGCCAATGTTGCTGTCACCATTGAACATCTTGTACATGAAAATCATATCCCCC
>NW_017306535.1:1586626-1599157 GCF_000935625.1 Nanorana parkeri
GAACGCATACATTGCACATGACATGCACCTGGTTGCATACCCACTCATGGAAGACATTATTTTATTTCACCCTTCTTATTTATTTATGTACTTTTATATTATTTTTATGTAAATCGAGACTACTTATTTGTAATTTATTTATCTAATGTTTAGTGGTTCACAAGTGGCACGTTCAATAACTTGTTTGTTAAACTAAATTTAATTTATACCACCGCCTTGGAATAAGTTACCACCGCCCTGGTTAAACTTCAATTGTTTATACGCCACTTAGACCCAAGGCACTTTGTTCCCAAGCCCTGTGTGAGCAAGCTCAAAATGAGTGGTGCACTAGTTTATAATAAACCTGCTCAATGAGAGACACCTGAGCTCAATTAACCCCTCCCCCTAACCAGAGCACTGCAAACCTGAGGAAAAAAAAGGGAACAGTTTAAAAACTGACAGAAAAGGAAAAAGAGTTTTTAAATACTAAAAAATGGTCTAAAAAGGAAGGAAGGAAGCAGAGACAACAAGTATTCCAAAAATCAAGCACTCAATATATCCCAAACAGTTCAAATCCAATTTTTTAACACCACTTAGCTACCAGGCACTTTGTTCCCAAGCCCTATGAGACATATGGACATTTTGCAAGGTTTTATAACTTTAAAAAATACATGTCTGCTGATCTGCCAGAAATCCATTATCCTGCTAATTTCCTGACTGAGCTGACAGCAAAGTGCCTTTTCTGACATCCTAGTCATCCTTGACAGCCCTGCCTGCTGGACTACAGAACTCTGCCTATCCCTACCAGTACCTGTTCCTAACCACAAGCACACATTGATTTCTTTCCCAGAAAAACAATGCTGCTATATTACTCCCAAATCCTCCCCACACATTGTATCTAGGGAAATGGCTTTTGGGAGATATAGTTCTAGGGGCATGCCTAAATAAATAGGATCAGTGCTCCCAGCAGCAGCCCCTTAAAAAATGTACACATTTGGTGATGATGTCACATTGAGTAGTAAAATCTGTTACTCACTGAAGGAACAAGGTAAAAAGAGAAAAAATGGATAATAGGACATGCTCTTGAGGTGAAATTAGAGTTTTTATAAAGTATTTAGGAATGTGATGCCTGGGCAAGAACTGACAAGAACCCAGCCATTATGTGCAATACATTTAGACCAAAAAAACAAGCAGTAACACACTGATAACTGTGAGCTGATTTATTTTGGTAGAAGAGGGTTAATTGGAAGGTTAGTAGCAATGATTACCCTCATTTTAATAATGGGACACTGTTTTTACTGGTCTGCCTAGTCACATCAAAGTAAATTGATATTTATGTATTGAAAAAGATCACCTAATTCTATCTTTATCTGTATAACTGGTGGAATACAATGAAGCTAAAGTTCCTTCATTTTAAATGAAATGTGCAGTGGAGCACAAGGATGGAGGACAGGAAAGGAAATATATATGTTAGAACCACATTACCTGTCTCATGCTTGCTCCAAGCATCGACCCTTGCCAAACCATGTAAAGATCCTTGGAAATGCCATGCCACTACTTGTCGCACTGTGTATACTTTAAATGATATTTGTATCATCATCACAATGCCCTTCACGGTGGCATGCAGAAGTTTCTTTTTTTTGAACACAAGATGTTAACCCTGTTTTACCAGGTACAAGTAGCCTAACTGCAGTACACATTCATAGAAATATACTTCTAATTTAATAGAAAATGACGCTCAGCTAGCTTTTAATGCCATTATTCTTGGACCATGAATGCTTGAAAGCGTTTTACTTTTTAGCGTTGTGTTATGTAGTGAGGTAAAAATCAGCATGACACTAAATTGTTCAAAGAAATATGTTTAAAAAGCCAACCATCAGCTTTAGCTGGGTGCTTTTAATTGTTATTTAACCATATGTACAGTAAGACAAGCAAAATCAAAAGGCACAGCACACTTTAAATGGGCAGATAATACAGCAAGCTGCAAAACAGAATATGGAAGGAGTGTCTTAAATTTAGATGTTGCCTGGCTGTATTGTCTGATTGACAGTTCAACTTTTTGGAGTCTCTTCTAAGATCTGGTTATTATTTGCTTCTGCCTGCTGCTGGGCAGTGTCACTAATGTGGGAGCCAGCACTAATCAGTATTATGAATTTGTATTCCCCTCTGACCAACCACTAGGAGGTCTACTGCCCGCGGTGCAGAATGGGAGATGGTATAAATATTCAGGAGTGACCTTGGGAGTCAGGCCTCCTGCCTGGGTAAGGGATGCCAATGTAAGAATGATCCTCCTGGCCTGCTGCCTGGAACCTGGATAGAAGATTGGCCCATGACTGAAGTATGGTGATTTCTGCCCAAGTAATTGGTAACATATTTATCCAGTACTCTATCACCAGGAGATGATTTTGCAGAATTCTGAATTGGCTTACAGGTTCTCTCTCTGTGAAGGTTATAAGTACTTAAGTATAAGAGACAATAAACTCCTTGTTTTGCATTTAAAAGATACTAGTACCCATCTGTTTACAGTGCCCTATTATTGTCGAGGACCAGACCCTGCGGTTAAATGCTAGCACACCCTGCCCCTGGGCTCCCTCACATGCCTTTGGGGGGGGGGGGGCACAAAACTGTTTGCACATAATTACAGCTGAGAAACAGTTCACATACATTTCAACTGTGTATTTCAGCTTTAGCTGTTGGAAATATGTAGGTAAATAAACCAAATAAGGCCAAGTCATACTAATAAACCAGGGTGTTAGTTGGGAAGGTCCCTTTTCCAAAGGACAAGTTTTGGAATTAGGCAGGAGTTCACCCAGAACAGAATAATCATAATTCATGTGGGCTTCAGCATGGGTAACTTTCAATGTCATGTTGCTATAAATACTTTATATTGTCATTTTAAATGCTGTAAATATTATTAATAATAATAATAATAATAATAATAATTATTATTACATAGTATTTATATAGAGCCAACAGTTTGTGCAGCACTTTACAATATAAGGAAGACATTACAGTTACAATACAATTCAAGACAAGACGGTAAGGAGGGCCCTGCCCCTGAGGGCTTACAATCTGAAAGAGGAGGGGGAAATGATGCATGAGGAGGTAGCTGTGGTAGCTGTGGGAATGAATTTTTTGAGAATGTGAAGGTTTGGTGGTTAGGTCGAGGTGAGATAAGCTTCCCTGAAGAGATGAGTCTTTAGGGAACGCCTAAAGGCAGTAAAGATTGGAGATAGACGGACAGGTTGGGGTAAAGAGTTCCAGAGAAGTCCTGGAGGCGAGTATGGGAGGAGTGGACAAGAGAGCTGGAAAGCAGTTGGTCAATGGATGAGTGGAGGGGACAATTAGGGTGATACTTAGAGACAAGGTCTGAGATATATCCGGGGGCGGAGTTGTGGATGGCTTTATAGGTGATCTAAGTCTGCGTGATGTGAGGGGTAACAAGGTGTCTAGGGAGGATGAGAGTGAGTTGTTAAAAACAGAAGTAGCCAGGTCAGGGCAGGACAGGGGTGAGGTTTTGTCAAAAATGGAGTCAGTAGCAGAGTGGGGAAGAGAAAGGTTGAGGTGGTGGAGGTTTCTCTGGGTGACAGTGTGCCTTGTAGGGGGAGTCAGTGTTGGGGACAGGGTGATTGTGAAACTGACCAGGTTGTGGTCTGAGAGTGGGAAAGGGGTGTTGGAGAGGTTGCAAGGAGTGCATAGGTGGGAGAAAACAAGATCAAGTGTGTTACCATCAGAGTGAGTAGGAGTCTGTGTCCATTGAATTAGATCAAAAGAAGAGGTTAGGTTAAGAAATTGAGTCGAAGCCGGGGAGTTAATGTTAGTAGCAATGTTAAAGTCACCAAGAATGATAGTGGGTATTTCTGAGGAGAGAAAGTAGGGTAGCCAGGCAGAGAAGTCATCAAGAAAGCGAAATACTGGTCCAGGGGGCCGGTATATAACCGCAATCCTCAGAGAAATTGGAGAGAATAGGCGAATGCAGTGGGTTTCAAAAGAGGAGAGGGATAGAGAGGGAGGTGAAGGCAGAATTTGAAAAGTGCTCTGCGGGGATAGGAGGATTCCCACTCCACCTCCTTTACGTCCATTGGGTCTGGGTGAGTGCGTCCAGTGGAGGCCACCATAGGAGAGGGCAGCAGGGGAGGCAGAGTTGGATTCCTGAAGCCAGGTTTCAGTGACAGCAAGCATGTTAAAGGAATTGGAGATGAGAAGATCATGGACAGCGGTGAGTTTGTTACAGACAGAGCGAGCATTCCAGAGGGCACAAGAGAAGGAGGGCCTGGTTATAGGAAGCAGGGGAATAGAAATCAGGTTGTGTGGATGAAGGCTGCTGCCAGAGGAAAGGCAGTGCTGGTAAGGAGGGTGAGTATTAGAAAAAAGAGGGCCCGGATTGGGAGAGATATCCCCTGAAGTCAGGAGAAGCAGAAGGGTGAGTGAAGTAAGATGAGAGGGAGTTTTGTACGGGTGAACATGCCTCAGTGTCCTGGAGGTAACTCTAGCATGTGGATTCAGAATGAGCAGGAGATGATGAGTGCAGTAATAGGGAGAGGCCAGGAGAGAGGGTGAAATATATATATTGTGTGGTGCAGAGGGGGGGTAAAGAAAAAACTATTTTAGAAGAGAGGCCCAAATAGTGAGAAGTAGAGGTAGAGAATTCATGTTGAGAGGAGCGAAGAAAACAGAATTTGGATATGTATATTTTCAGATATGTTTAATGTTTAACGGAGAATTGAAAAATAGTTAACATTCATATCATCTCCAGGAGTGTATTAGTATGAATAAAGAAAAAAGGCATGCAGTAAACAGCAATTATATTTTTCTGAGATGTTCCACATTGATAATGGATCATTAAACTTCTAAAGATCTTTCTATAAAATAACATGCACTTAACATTTCCCAATACTTTATTTATTACATGCAATCCCTTCTTAATTAACCATGATAGATTCATCCATGTTGTTTGAAAATAATTCCAATTTCATGCTTTAAAAGAAACCGCACTGGAAAAAACTCATCAGAGTAATTATAAAACTGAGAATATCAATGGTTCTGGGTAGAAAATTATGTTTTTTTTTAAATCTGTGAATCCAAAGAGAAAATATAATTTTCAGTGTTTTACATTTATGAAAATCCTTTAACCCAACATAGTTGACATCATCTAGCCTTAGGCAAAACAGCTGCAATCTTAAAGTTAATAATTCTATGTGTACAATATGCCATGACTCCTTAAGCAAATGTGTTGCAGAAGTACTAAGTAGCATTTTTTATGAGGCTTTACTGAACGTAAAGCTCCATTCTGGAATTTACAAATATTGTCTAAATACAATAGGCATGTGTATGAATAATGAATAATCATTCATATATAATTATCAAATATATGAATAATTGTCCTTTGTGTATTTCTTCCATATCTGTGCAGTAATCAGTACACTGTACAGCACAATGACTAAGTCATTTACAATTTTACAAGGTAATATCAAAGAAATCTATTTGTAGTGCTCACCCCCGAAGGATCCGCTGGTTGAAATAGGTTCTTCTGTCCTTGGGCGGTTACTCCCCCCAATCCTGACCCACAACACACCTGGCAAGGTTTAATAGGCTTTAATGATATGCAAGAGCCCCTTTTTGTTTGAAATGGGAGAAAACCAGATAACAATATGAGACATCAAAATACACTCTTAATCATAAACACAGCAAATTAAATAGATAACACAAGTACAGTACAAATGGATGAAGACGAATGTTTGGCAATATATCAAAATCTAACTATCTATGCATGGGACAGTGATACAAGTGGCAAAGTTAGCCAACTTAAGGACAACTAAATACCTCCTGTCCCATCCTACTGGCCAGTAGTGCTTTATGCAGCCCAGCCAGCATTGGGGCTGCATAAAGGGGCCCAAAGTAGTGGAGTGCCCGTAGGAAAAGGGTATCTCACAGCAATCCCACTGAAGCAGAAATTTTCTCATGTAACAGGTAATAAGAAGTCAGTGGCTCAAAAGCCTCTGACAACAGTTTTTGATCCTTAGGTATAGGGTGTTCCAACATGGACCAACAAAATGACCCCCCCCCCACCCCTCCCTCAAGCCAGTCAGCACATACAGCCCAGTCTCGATGCATAGCTGAGAACAGGCACAGTACCAGGACTCTTTGCCAAGATAAAGCCCTCAGATATGTATCCCACTGACTCACCCCTTATCTGACATTGTCATTTGAGGATTGGCATCAGCAAGAACTGGTGGACAAGTCTCTCCCCAGATGTAAAAGTCCCTGTTTTTCACAAATTACCATCCAAACCCTTGCTAAAAGTGTGGAAATTCTGGAAAAATTGCAGCGCTGGCTATGGCCAACCTGAGCAGCACACAGCAAGCAGAGCAAATCATGTTCCTACCTAGAGTATGTGGTTATGTTTGCCACATATATTTGTTTTTAAAATATCTAAATATGTTAATATCTTAATAAAAATATGCAATGAAATGTACAAAGCTTGATGAAGGGATCTAAGAAATCCCAAAAGCTTGCATCTTTCATAACTTAAGTCAGCCAATAAAGGGTACCACTTTAACTCCAGACTTTCTGCACAAATAAATAGCTAACACAGTACAATACTCAAATAACAATAAAAATACAAATAATCTACAGTAACACTAATTAGATTTCAGTTTTCAAAATGTAAGAGTTTAGTGCAGTCAGGGTACCGATAGCTGATTTTTATGAGGCATTAATGCACATACAAAAACTCAGGGCAGCCATCAGAAAATTTGGGGCCCCTGACCCACTGGACGCAGGGCTTAGTGACCCGCTGGATGCAGGGCTTAGTGACCCACTGGACGCAGGGCTTAGTGACCTGCTGGACGCAGGGCTTAGTGACGCGCTGGACGCAGGGCTTAGTGGCGGGCTGGACTCAGGGCTTAGTGATGTGCTGGACTCTAGGCTTAGTGGCGGGCTGGATTCCTGGATTCTGGGCTTAGTAATGCACTGGACACAGGACCCACCTGAGACCCCACACAGCCCACCTGAGAGTGACCCTGCAGAGCCCACCATAGATGCTGCACAGCCCATCTGACACTCTCTATGGCGGGCTCTGCAGGAGTCTCAGGGCTGCATCTCCCTCCCTTATCTGCTCCTGGTGCCTGTACACCTGGCCTCCTCTGCTGCCGGACTGGCCAGAAGTAACGTGATGTCACTACCAGCCAGTCCGAGATCAGAACAGCAGCGGCTAGATCGGCAATGCTGGGGCCCGGTACCGCTGGGGCCAAGCCTCCTCCGGTGCTGCGGGGGCCCGGCCGCCTCCTTGCCTGTCACCGTCGGCCGATACCCATGTAAGGGTCCCGGGCGTGCCCCCCGGGATGCCCGGGCCCCTTACATGCGTATCGGCCATACCCCCCTGATGGTGGCCCTGCATAAACTAAAACAGCATAGTGATAATTTAGAAGATTGGCTGACATGCATTATTCAGAGAATGTGCACAGCAAGTGAAAAATATGCTTGAAGGTCAGATAGTTCCTGGTGGTGCAATCTTGACAAATTATTAAATCAGACTACTAAATAAGGGTACATTTTTATGCTAACTGATAATGGTCATTTCAGTGTCATGAAACAGAACTAAACAACTAAAATGTATTTATTTAATACCCTCCTGATGTATACAAGAGTTCAGGCAAATTCGTCAAAAACGTTCCTAATATTCTTAAAATGGTATGACTGAATTCCATCTCAATCAGAATCTGTTGTGTTTGGGTATATTTAACCACTTTCCGTCCGCCCATTGTAAAAAAACGGACGGACGGCACTGCAGCATTTTTTTTCTGCTTGCGCGCCCCCCCTAGCGTTGGCACGCACGTGCAGAAAAGACCCGACCAATGCAAACACCCGTTAACGGGTGTTTCACATATAGACGATCGGCGGCTCCATAGCTGTACTGATTACTGCACTGAAAAATGGCCTGGATGGGAAGGGGGTTTAACACCGCGGATGTCAACTGGTTAAAGGTTAAGTGCACTTAGCCTTTAGAGTCTTTTACTACCTTAAGCCAGAGATACATGCTTCAAATTTCAGCTGGTTCTTGATGATTTGTCTTTTATTGCCTTTGTCAGCAGTTTGTTTTCAAAGTTCTTGTGAACTTTTATTCTGCAAATATACAGTATTTTGATTCACATGTTCTGATTATAACTTGAATCTCAAGTAAAATAAAAGGACAAATATTACAGGTTATTATCTTATTATTAGAAAACGAATACTGACAATTTTGTTTGAGTTTTTCCTTAGCTTCTAACATGCAGTAAATATCTTACAACTTTCAATCGCAGTAAAAAATATTCTCCCTCCGTTGGACATAGGAATGCTTCAGGCCTTGTACAGCTCTGCTTTATCTTGCAAAAGAGCTTTCACAATGCATGTTCAGAGCTTTCAAAAAGTTTCAGGCAGCTTTCTTAAGGCAACCTATAGCTCTGGTTTAGAGATGTTAAACACAAAATAGAACTGCTATTTTTTTTTAAGCTGGAGCACTTATTTATAAGGCTTTAGTGTTCCACACAATCAATTAAAAGCAAAAAAGATAGATCGATAGTTGGATAGATTGTTGGTGTTGAGTGAGTGGAGCTGGTGCTGTACAAAAGCAAGATATGAGAAAGGTGTCTTTGCCTGGGCGGGTAAAGTTAGTTAACAAGAACCTGTAATGGATGTGGTTAAGTGACTATGATAAAAATGCCTATTTCAATATATATTATAATATATATATGTTATTGCTCCTGTTCATATTAATTCTTAATCAAAATGGCTGCCTAGTTAGTTGCTCAACTTAGCACCCCTCCCCCCCATGAGAAGTACGCAGTAGAAATAGAAACCAAGATGGCGCCTCCAGGAGACTCAACACCCAAGACGAGACGTCAGAACCCTGGAAGGAGGTTACGCTTTAATGAATCAGTCCAATTATAACCTAGAAAGCTATCGCAAACGCTATGTTTACATATACACTATCAGTTGTCTATATAAAACACAACCATGCAAAACAATAATAAAGAAGTGATTTTACACACAGTGCAGGTGGTGTGATTTTCATTTTCTCTCTGTGGGAGTATACTCTATTGAATCAGGCCAGGCGGCAGATATAAGTACGGAACCTTTTGATCCGATCTAAATTTGTGAGCAGGTCCAAAACAGTAGGCGACCCAGATGGGACCTCGGGTTCTGCACCAAGGACAGCCGATCGAGAGGAGACTGAGACGAGCCAACACACGGACGAGGCAGGGACTGATCACCTCTGACATACGGTAAGACATATTTCTTGCCAGTATATCCTTCCTCCGTATTTGGCCTGTTTCTGTCTTCATATCGGCTCCCGAGGTCAGCAAAGACAGGTAACTTGCCCGAGGTCCGATAAAGAACCTGTGTAATCTGTATCTGCCACCTGTATACGTTGTATGTTGCATGTGTATTGACCTGTGGGACGCCAGACGGAACGAAGTCTGTCACAGAAAGACTGTGCTACAGCATTCCTGGGTCTCACCTGCCTGTGGTCACCTATTGGGCGCCCCTCTTCTGACCTGTGAGACGCCAAAGGGAAACGAAGTCTGTCACAGAAATATAATGTTCTGGTGGTCGTAGATAAACTCTCTCCCTGAAGGCAGGGGGGGTGGGCGAGCCAGTGGTTGCGCTAGCGGGAACTGTGTACAGCATACCTGGGTCTCGATGAGGTCTATGGTGCGCCCCTCTTCTATGTTAAATGTATGCCTGTAAGTTAAGGTGTAATGTCTGTATATCTGTAATCTGTATGCCCGTAAGATTAATGTGAGTTAGAGAGTTAGAGGAGTGAGGGCGAGCAGAGGCTCCACCCCCCCTGCTTTGGCAGGATTGATGGCAGGATTGATACGGAAAAAGGAGGAATTTCCAGTGAAATTCTAACCACAAGTGAAATCTGCAGATTTTAACATCTGTTGTGCTGGCTGACTTGAAAGGGAAGACTGTGACTGAATACGCACGCAAGTCAGCGTAGACACTTCTTCTCCCACTCTCCACTTCCTTCCTTTCCTTTCTTACTTCCTTTCTCCCTTTCCTTTCTTACTTCCTTTCTCCCTTTTCTTTCTCTCCCTTTCTCTCCGGACAACGATATATATATATATATATATATTGGAGAGTAGTCCAAGCTGCTGGGCATACACGAGGTTAAACGTAGTCTCGGACAGCAGCAGGGGAGAGGGGGGGCTGCCCACAAGTTCGCAGCTGCAGAGCTTGAGATAAGAGGAATTCCGGACTTCCGGTTCCGGCGCCCGATGCTGTAACGGCGCTTCTCAGACCTCCGTCCCATCATCGTTGCCGACATCACCGGCCTCGCCGCAACTCGCCCTTCTCAAGCCCGCATAAACGGCCCGTTGTACACCGGATCCCCTGTCCGTCATGGACAAGTTCGTGGAACGCCCGCAGAGAGCGCGGAGGGCGCTCACAGACATGCAGGCAGACGAGAGTGCCTCCTCCAATATGGCGCCCGAGGCAATGCAGCAGGGAACCGCATGTGAAGCCACAGAGGGTGAGTCACTATCACAGCCTGGCTCTCACACAGCCTCCCCTCTTGATTACAAGCTGCTGGCTTCCGCTGTCTCACAGCACCTTAAAGCTGACATCTCAGCCATTATAACAGATTCCCTACAGGCTCATATGGGGAAGATTACTGCAGCCCTAGAGACACAGACATAGAGACTGCAGGCCATGGAACTGAGGGTATGTGATCTAGAGGAAGATGCTGCGGAGGCTCACCGCTCCCATAACACTGTGTCCAAACAGATGCACACACTCCTGGACAAAATCGACGACTTAGAAAACCGCTCTCGACGTAATAACCTGAGAGTTATAGGTATCCCAGAGTCGGTTAAACCAGGGGACCTCCGGGCATTCTGCTCCTCAGCCGTACCAAAAGCGTTGGGCCACTCTGACATCTGCAGGGTGGAAAGAGCGCACCGCCTAGGTCCGCCTAGAGATGACAATAAAGCGCGGCCAGTGATAGTTCGCTACCTGGACTACCATGATAAACAAACCATCTTCAACTTATACCGCACGCAGCACCACCTTGTAGTTAATGGTCTTAAACTGCTAATGTTCGCTGATTACTCTGCGGAGACCACAAAGCTGCAGAAAACATTCCATGAGGTATGTCAGACCCTGGTACGCAAACGCATCAAATTCGGCCTGCAATACCCGGCGACACTTCGCTTCTCCACGGAAGATGGGAAGGAGTGGCGATTCACCTCAGCTTCCCAAGCGCAAAGATTTCTTGAGTTTGCGAATGTCACCTTTCTGCTTCCCTGAGCAAAAGTCCGCCCAGGAAGAAAAAGGCCTGAAACAGACTTGACATAACTGGGGCCGAAGTTGCCAGTTAAAGTTACACGGGTTGCTTTCGTTGTCTTCTCTCTGCTCACTTATGTAAGGGAGACCACTGCCGCTGTCTACAAGGTGCCCTTATGTCTCTATACATGTTATTGACCACCTTAGGTCATCCTCGGGCCGCTACACCTAAAGCCATTCCAGGTGGCGGGACGGAGGGATTGCTCCTGTAGAGTATCCTCTGCTACGTGGAACTTTGCATTGTGGACACCTATTTTGGTTCCATATAAAGTTACTTACTGTTGCACGCATTCGGGAAAAAAGGATGTCCGCACAAGTGAACTCATTTATGCCTGTTTTTTTTTGGTTCATCCTATGTTTGAGTTTTGTTTATCACCAGAGTTTCCTTCCATCAATCCATGGTACTGACGCTTTGGACGCAGTTACAAAACATCTACTCAGCAATCTTCTATACACACCGCTTCCTGGATCCGATCCCCGGCCGGGGACATGCACGACAACATTGGGACCGCGAGTTCACTGTGGGAGCACTGGGACACCCGACGGTGAATATTTAGTACGGCTTTGTTGTAAGCTATCCTTATCGCACCTATCTTACTTAACTCAATGGGACCCCCCCTGAAAGTCGTTACGTGGAACGTTAAGGGACTGAGATCACCCAACAAGAGGAGACAGGTCATACGACATCTCAAGAAACTTAAAGTGGATATTGCACTCCTCCAGGAAACTCACCTTAAAGCGGAGGACATTCCCCGCATGAGACAATCTTGGGTTGGTACGGTCTTTGGGGCACCTGCTGCTGGCCGCTCAGCGGGCGTAATCACCCTTATCCACAAATCCTTGACCCATACAATTACCCACCATCACTTTGATCAAAAAGCTGGGAGATGGTCCAATCTATCCCTCAAGCTGGGCCCCCACTCGCTGGACTTATGGAACATATATGCCCCGAACTCGGATAATCAGCCTTTCTTAGCCACCCTTCTTTCACATCTTTATGCACGACAACCGGACTCGTTTCTTTTGCTGGGAGGCGACTTTAACGCTACCCCTTCCACTCTGGAAGATCGCTCCTGGGAACTATTGAAGAAATAGGTCACCAGCACTCAAAGAGTTTAAAAATGAATAAGTCCTTTTTATTGGACCATGGTGTCACGAAAATCAATCCTTGTAGTGTACTGGTAGGGACTGACATGAAAGCTGTAAGAGAGGAGTGAACGG